>NC_085140.1:251103589-251332758 GCF_024139115.2 Armigeres subalbatus
TGTTGTATAAAAATGGTTCTTTCGTTCAAGATGTGAAAAAATCTGAGAACATCGAAGAATAAAGTCGATCAAACAAGAAACGAAATGAACTACGAACTTTCAGGGAACAGAAGAAAAAAAAAGAAGTGAACAACAAGCCACATATGTCAGAATAAGGGCCCATACGTTATACGATAAACTTTTGTGTGGAAAATTGTTATGCAAAGTTAAAGAGGATGAACCATGAGTGAAATTCGATTATAAAAAGCATTCACGGAATCAGTTCTGCAACGTCCGTGCTGGTCAAGTATTGACGATATTGATAAGCCAGTTTATTTAGCAAAATGATGTAAGAAAGCAATTATTTAGTAAGCAATTTGTAAGTGTGGAATGCTTTCAAATCCATTTGGAACAATCGATATAATCATAGTTGATGTGTACGTTCGAGAGTTCTTGTAGCGGCGGCTACTGCTCATTATCTGAAAAATCATAACCCAGTACTATTTTGGCATCAGTGTATTACGCGATGGATACGGTAGTCTTTTTTTTCTTCCTAAACAATGGAGGGGGAATCTGCTCAACAGACATCCTGGGTTGACCAGGAAGTGCGGGTTAGGGATCACGAGGAGGCAGGACTACATTCCGACCGCTAAACCGTTTCCATTGCGCCAAGCCCATAGTCCCTTCGGTACAACCAGAAAGTAATGCTTCAAAGGGGGCCAGTGCAACGCACCCCTGAGGTTAGCTGCGTGTCCTTGCAGCACCGAACATCGTAGCTCGCTTTTCTAGCACACCATGGTATCGCGCCAGCGCGTTGCCGGCTTTCCAGGTGGCCTTACCACGCCCTATGTCCTCGGAAGGTGGGAAGGGTCGACTTCGCGCCTGCTTCCCTCTGCACGACTGGTATCAAGAATGGATGCCGCGTGCACCCCAAATTGACCTTTCTGCGATAGGGCCTATTTGCAAGAGGGACTTGCGACGCAGGCCTACGCCTGCCCCAGCCTTGATGAGGACCCTTTCCGTCCTGCCTGGAACCGCCGGTTGACCGACGCCGCGAAAGCGACGATACCATGTTGTTCTTCGCGCACTTTGCTGATAAAAGGATCGAGTTCGACCACAGAGCATGAAGCGCGACCTGGCGAAGCGACCTGATCCCTTGGACACCTCTTATTTGCGCCTGAACAGCCATCCTGAGTCCACGCGCCACCTTCTGTGTAGCTACGAGACGATTTGGGCGATAGCCGATAAAACGGCGTTCCAGCCAACTTCATCTTACACATCCTCCGAACTAGGTGTCCGGGTAGTGTCCAGACCACATGTGGCAAGCATGTGGTCTCTCTGCGCGAAAACGTGAGCACACGAACACGTGTTCCGCCGTTTCCTCTAAACCTGCGCACACCAAACACTCGGGCGAGGCCGAGCAAGCCAGCTGCGTTACCTGCACTTGATTTTGCAGCACGCTTAAACGCGGCACAGAACCCCCATGGGTGCTTTGTTCAGCCGCTTGGAACAATCAAACGGGAGGGTGTGCATTGTGCCTGGTCCCCCAATCCGCAGCGTCAGCAGATTGTTGCCTGTGGCCTTTGCAGTCCCATTGCTTGTGCCCGTTCCAGGCACTTGAAGCAAACTTCAGGTTGCTCGTATGCGCACAGGGCATACCGACCATCCCACCTTGACGCTCCCTAACTGACTACCTTGAGGCGTCCGCGCAGATAGCCGAACCAATGCTACCTGCGTCCCTGGACCTTTCCGTAGCCGAACGGCTGCGGTGGTCGTCTCCACTTCACACTGTCGCCGCAGTGCCGTGAGAGCTCTTCGACTTCAGTGATCTCGTCCAGGTCTTTAACCCTAGATTCACCTCCGTCGTGAGTGCCTCACCTTGACCGTCTCGCCTAGACCTCCTACGCCAACTTCTTGTAGGCGGCGCCCTTTGCGAGACGCCCCGCTTCAGCTCGAGGATCATCTCGCCCATCCGGGTACGTCTTCGACGTACGTCGGCGCCGAGTTCACCGAGCTTGACGTCACTCCTCATCGCCTTCAAAACATCCGAGTACTTAGCCTCGTCCGCCGTGATGACTAGGGCATCGCCCTGGAGCGATTGGCGCCTACCCTCTCTTGCTACCCTCATTCGCCTGGGCCTTCTTTTCGGCCCTTGACGTCTTCGGTTTCCTCTTGTTCTTGACCAGGGTCCAGGAGGCGTCATCCCCCTCTATTTCCCTGGTCCCTGGATACGGTAGTCTAATACAAAGCAAAATGAGTCGAATCCGTACTCAAGAAGATGGATTCTCTAGGCTATTCCCAGAAATTTACTATTGAAACTTTTTGGACCTTGACAAAAGCACATTTGGCCGGGGTTCTGCCAAATCGCACCAAGCACTTACAAAAAATTAACATTTTTCTGCCCAAGCTTTCGTTTAGCAGATTTAATTGATCCTAAATCGAATTGAACAACCCTCAACCACATATCTGAGGATATCCTACAACAAATTTGTATATGAATTGATACGAAATGAATTCCATTTTCCTTAGACGTACAAAATGCCACAAGCCAGTCAAAAACCGCTTGGTGCGTATTGGCAGAACCCCAGGACAGGCAGAACTCGCGTTTTCAAGGGCACAACACACAACACGGAAGCAACGCACAACTGTCAATTTTTGCCTTTCTCGTATGCAAGTATATGTAAAGGCTATAGGATCACTCCAAACCGAACTTTTGATAGACGGCTCGGAGACCCATAGTGTTATATACGAATTGACTCAATTGATTTTTTTGCATGCTTTTGATTTCCGCGTGAAGTTTTGTTCAAGTACCCATTTGATAACATTACAAAAGCCGCGCAGTGTATCACATCCCGAAGATCTGACAATAAATATGACAGTTGTGCGCGAGTTTTGCTATTAATTTTGAATTCCGTGATCAAAAAAGATTGAAAATGTAGCCTAAATCGTTGACAAACGGTATGTGCTAAAGCAAATGGGTACCATTCGATAAAAAATCCACTCCTTGGCGCACGATTAAAAGGATCTCGGGTAAGTGATGCTGAACTGCAGTAGAATCCTGCCTGTATTCACTGGGACATTATATATATTATTGGCAAATTTATTGCTAAACAAGATTGATGCTCCCAATAGTATGTCAATTATCTGCATTAATGCTATTGAAACACTGCTAAGAACAAGACATTTTCTGCGCCTCCCAACTTGTACTCTCCATGGACTTAATCACCAATTCGTTCCATGTGTATTGTTTTCAATTAAATGTAAGTACCATTTATTTGACCTTATTTAGACCGTAGAAAATAAAAAAACGACTTTGATTATTTTCGATGGAAACACAATTCAAAGCTTCGAAGCTGTAAAAGTAAGATGTCATCATCGATGTGTGGTCGCATAAATTCCGATAATTTGTTTATGCTTGAGCATAATGTATATTAGCTTCTGAAACAACCCATCAATATCAAACAATATTCAAGTATTTATAGCAAATTGAAAATAATCCACCATGAAAGCATTTTCCTCCAACAACCACCTGCGAAAAGCACTCCTTGGTGGTCGTGCTCCATTGTTAGGTCGGAGTGTTGCTCCCGTTCGTGTTTCTGTCTGGCAAATTTCCACGGCACATCTGAATAGGAGTAAAAAATACCTCGAAAACACCGTCTAATAAATAAGGAATCATCGAAGAGAAGCGAAACAACGTGAAATGTTTGCGCTGCCCGCCGTTGTTGTTGCACAACAATAAACCGAGAAAACATGAAACTTTTCACCCACAACATAACCTGCCTCGTTCAGTGTGGAAACGGTCCCAGTTCCCAGGAGAAAGGGGAACGGCACAAAAAGAACCATCGCCCCAGTGCATTAAGTTGATTGTCTGAGCACTATTGAAGCAGAAGGTTTTCTTTGGCACATTGTCCGTCCTCTCCACCCCCGCCACATTGTCCTAAGAGCCTTCGATGGGTTCTTCAATGGAGATTAAAACGATTATTATTATCGCTTTGCTCCCGACGTTGATGTCGGCGACGACAACAACAACGACGATGGTATCGTTTTCATCCTTTCCCCATGACCAACCAACCAAACCATCAGAGAAACTTGACTTGAAGTGAATCCACGAACGGTTTCCACCTCGCACTCCGCAACCAATCGAGCTCGCAGAATCGCATACAAAGGCACAACTAAGCACACTTTTCACTTCATTTCCACACTTGGCGGTCGGTGGCCTTTGAAGGCAAGTTGTACCCACCCAAAAAAAAAGAAGCCCTAAAAAATATCATGCAGGGATGGGGTAAAAGGAAAAATTGGAAAATGTTCAGAGGTGTTCGACATCGGTGAACACAATGGGAGTTTTGGTTTTATTGCATTTTTATTCGGATTGATGGTCGATGGCAGAGAGCGGAAAAACGAGTAGCTGCATACATATCTGTCAGAGTACTGCAGAGCGTTGCAACAATGGAAAAGTTTTGAACTATCAAATATGTTTTCCATTTTTCAGCCGTGTAGTTGTGTTGACTGATGAACTTGAGGACTCTCGGCAGAAGACACTTCTCACACGATGACGAAGTCCAACATTTAAAAGAAAGTTTATCTAGTGAAGGAAGTTCCCGGAAATATCCCAAAGTTCAAGTCATTTTTTTCAGAGTTCAACTACTTTATTAGGCTCTCGATACATCCAAAGGCACTAGTTCAACTTGCTGGCCAGCGCTTCTCGCTTCCTCGAGTGCCAGTGCTTTCCAGGAACAACAGCCAATCGCCAGTCGAATAATCGTTCCATCACATTTGCGCCGACACTCGTGAGATCGGTTGGGCAGTAGCTTCTAGTCTCGTTAGAAGGGTCGTTGGTTTTCGGTATGGGCACAACACGAAAAGAGCCACTTTACCGCCGACGCCAGATTCTTGAGCATGTGTTCTCATATCGTCCGGATCTGCAGACTGTCCTTTTCCTTTTCTCAACGCGAAGTTCTTTCCGTGTAAAATGCTAGTTGAGGGACCGAGAGCGCGAATTTCAGAAACGTGGTTGGGGTGTTCGGGATATTCTTGGTAGAAATAATGTAGCTGGGAGTAATCTGCTTACTGGGTTTGGGCTAGTCATTGGGATAGTTTTCTTAGCGGTCCGGATTCCTGGCTCTCGCTCGAGCTCTGAGCTGCCCCAGTCTGATCGCTCGTAAATCCAACGTGGTCTACGGGAAATCTCAGTGGGTTGGATGTCAAACGCCACGATGATCGTCATGTGATCGCTGTATCTAGAGTCCCCGTCCATGAATCGGAGCAGCCAGATCACCTGCCTCTTTTTTTTTTTAATATAGCTCGAGGGTTTCGAGACTTCAATGACCAATCGACCAATCGACATTTGGTGGTCATGACTTTTGCATAATTTGCAGTTCGGACAATCGGGGCATTGTGGGCGGTTGATGAAGATGTTGGTGGCTTCGTCTGTGTTCAGTATTACTCAATTTTTAGTATAATTCTGGAGCATAAGGTACTATCGTATTCTTTACCCTTCACGACGCTTTCTTTGCTCTTTGGCTCCATAGTTCGTGCACTTTTGAGCATTAAGGCTCCCTCAGCACCACATCTTTTTTAGTCATTTAGCTCTACATGTGCACGCGAATAAATCCTCCCCGATAACCGACGACTCGCCCCAATTGATGACCTGGCAAGCGCCGAGGCTGATCCAGAAGTCTCGGGTGGAGAATGCTTCCAGTGTAATGGTGTCCCGACAACATGAACCCAGTGCACTCGCACCAAACGATCTGTTCAACTGAACCCTAACTGAGGATCTACCCTACTCCGTTCTCCGAGTTTCAATGCCCTTCAGCCAATCAGCTCCCAACTTAGTCGTTGAGCCATTTAGCTCCCGTCTGAGCCACGATCGCGAACGTTTTGAATACACTTAGGTTTTTTTAAACGGTTGGAATTCATTAATTTCTCGGTTAACCTGAACTTTCAGAGCTTTTTAAATACCCCCTGAATTTTCTTTGATTTTTGGATTTTTTCGGGGTTAACTTAATGTTTAATTGACGCTGAAGGTCTTAAAAGACTAAAACCTAACCGTGTAAAAAACCTGGGTGTAGTCCCCGACTATCCGACGTTGATAGTAGGTGTTCGAACGCCAACCTTGTTATCAGCCATCCTTATTTTCACTCGTGCGACAGCACTCCACTGTTCTGCGATCTGGCACATGTTTCTGACGATGTTATAATTCAGGTGGGGGGAGCCGCATGTCCGAAGGATCCGTGACCAAAATTTAGCTCTTCATGAGGTGAAGGCATTCACGACGGAGGTGAATCTAGGGGTTAAAGACCTGGACGAGATCAGAGATCACCGAAGTCGAAGAGCTCGTCACGGCACTGCGGGACAGTGTGAAGTGGAGACGCCCACCGCAGCCGTTTGGCTACGGAAAGGTCCGGCAGGACGCAGGAGCATTGGTTCGGCTATCTGCAGCGGACGCCCAAGGTAGTCAGTTAGGGAGCGTCAAGGTGGAATGGTCGTTGTGCCCTGTGGGCATATACGAGCAACCCGAAGTTTGTTTCAAGTGCCTGGAACCGGGGCACAAGCAATGGAACTGTTACCGGCAACACTGTTGACCGCGAAACGACGGTGAAACCACCGTCCGCTCCCTGGCAACTGAGCGGCTGTCGCCGAGTGGACTGACAGTTCGGACAGCAGCAGACAGAAAGGAGAAGAACTGATTCATTCAGAGTATATCGTAATAGTGCACAGTCAGCACATTTTGATAGGCATAAGTGAAAATTAGTAGTGGAATATTTCGATTATCTAAAGTAAGTTTGTGAACTGTAGTTGAATATCTAAGTTTATTCTCTGAATTTATGCACAGTTGTTCGGTATTCGGCAGTAGTCAGTCTGCACAGATAGTGTAAAATATCAGTCAGTTGAGGTAACGTTTTGTAGTCAATTAAGAAGCTCTTCCATTATTCAGTCCGTGTTACAGTACATAACCCGAAACCATGTAATTTCTACAGATTGTACGTTTCACGTTTTCTCCTCATACCGACCCATCTAAAAGCGACAGAAAAATACTGAATTGTAAGACTGTTTTAAATACTGTTTACGACCACCGACTAACTGAAATCAATAAATTACAGCTTTGTAGCTGCAAGATGTAATCAGAAGAACGGTGTGTTCTGACGACGGAACATTCTACAAAGAATTCATCCGAAGTTGGATGATTGTTGCCCATCGCCGGTCCCTGCCGAGGAGTAAACAAACGAGAAGACGTCCGCCACTGAACGACCCACGATTATAGACCATCATCATCGACCGCCGCCGTCGTCGTCGCCGCCGGAGGTTTGATTGCAGTTAATCCAAGTCGTACAGATTTTCTTTTGCTTTCATCTGGGATCCCGCACCACAGTAGTGGCCCGTGCAGTTTGGTAGTGTAGTAAGCGTGTTCTGTGCAGCAGAACTAGGGCAATAGATTTAATCATCGAAAAGAAAAAATGTTACCAACACGGGGAATCGACAATCCATGCAAAAAAATGTAATCAAATGTGATGATAATTGGGTCTGTTGCGATGTGTGTGAATCGGTACATTTTCGTGCGGGTGTCAATCATCAATCACGGATAAGAGCTGGAAGTGCAGTGACTGTCTTGCCGATTGGGACGGCACCGATGTTACGTCGAAGTCGGGAGGTATCTAAGAATCTTCAGTGAGTAAAGTAGTCAGCATCTCAACGATTGCAACTCAGCTTGCAGCATCTGAAGGAACAACGTAGGCTGAGTAAGTGCGTGAAGAAGAGCTGCAAATGAAGAAAAGGAAGAAGAAGCAAGGAGGAAGCCCGACTGAAAAAGCTCAGATGGAAGCAGCCAAATTGAAGCAGCGGATGAAGAACAGGAGTATTTGAAGCAGACAAACTCTAATGCAGATAATCAAGGATCACTAGCAGGCGCAGTGGAGTGAGCGGAAAAGTAAGCAGACTGGAGTAAGTGTGAAAAGTAAGCGTGACCAGTTAGAAATGGTTGAGGGAGCTGGTGGAGGATGTGGTGTGCCATCGTCGTCAGGAAATCGAGTTGCCCTGTCGGTTCACACAGTCAGTGAATCAATTCATCCAGCCGCAGTGGCGCGAACACAAACACCAGTTGCGTCGTTACCGGATATTTTGTCGATGTTTCCGCCAAACGTGAACCTATTGCGCCCTCCTGTTTCGGGAATCATTGGAAATGTTCCCACTCTGGCAAAATCATACGAACAGCTGGTTTCCGGACAGGAACTCTGCGATGGCATCTGCTCCAACATCAGCAGCGCACGCAACTCGCATCATCGGTTCCGCTTATTTCAGTAGCTTCTACTGTCATGTGCTTCCGGAAATGCAAGAATTCGAGTCAAATACCGATTCTGTGGCGGTTACGTTCGCTGCACGGGATACATTAGGTCCCAGCGCCATGTGCAGCATCGCAGTCTTTGTTGGTTCGAGTGGTCTGATGTCAACAGGAGGTCTTCCGTACCACACAGCCGCTCCAATGGCTCATCTAGCACCAACGAATGCAGTAGCTTCAGAATTTAGTTCGAGTGAATTCGTCGCAATCTATTTCGGTAATGTTCCGCATCCAGGAGTTCCGCATAGTTCAGCAGTTCTGCACGGAAATGCACCATTAGGTTATTCAGCGGCCCACCAGTAACGAATTCGTTTGGACCATCATTTGCGGGAGCTGGATTGCCGAATGGAACACAATCGAGTCCGCAGTAGGACCAACTAGGCTCACCCGCAGCGCGCCAGGTAATGCCTCGTGAGCTTCCTCAATGGCGATCCGCAGGAGTGGCCTATCTTCTACAGTTCTTTCAAGAACAAGACGGATGTACTCGATGCGGAGAATTTGGCCCGTCACAACGGAGTTTGGGAGGTTCCGCTTAGAAGCCGTACGAAGTCGTCGCTGTTACCAGCGTCTGTTCTGTGTGATGGATACGCTTCACAAACTCTACGGGCGGCCGGAGATTTTGATCAGTTGCTTCGAAGAAGGTGAGGAACGTGCCAGCCTAAAGCGGCGGATATTGGGCCTGGATTGGCCATTCAGAACTTGGTCGATCACATCATCTTGCTGATCAGCGACATTTGGCGAACCAATGTTGCTTCAGGAGTTGGTCGATAAGTTGCCCACATCCCTCAAGATGCAGTGGGAACCTAAGCAAGGCGTTGCATATGTCAACCTGGCGACATTCAACGGTTTCATGGCAGGCCGTGAACTTGGCGTCGGAGCTCACCATCGACTGGACTGTGCAGCAAAATCAACACAAGCAAGTTCGCGTGAGGAAGCAAGGGAGAAGTTATTCACTCACGCCAACGAATCGTCCGATGCCGCCAAGAAGGAGAAGGACACGTCGACAGAAAGGTCTGCTTCAAAAGCCTGTTCGTGTGGAAAGGACAACCACCAGATACTGAACTGTTCCAGTTTCAAGTCCGGATATAGGAGCGAGGTGGAAAGCCATGCGTCAGAAGAATCTGTGTCTGTGTTTAGTACCGCATCGGAAATGGCCATGCCACTCGAAAAAGGAGTGCGGCGTGGATGCTCGTTTTCGGCATCACATGCGTTGCACAGTAACCAGAGCAAGCGAATCCGCTGAGACAACGAAGCCAACGAAGGATACAGCACAACACCACCACACGAAGTCGTTCTCTCTCTTCGTTATCTGCCGTCACGCTTTACGGTATGGGAAACAAGTTGAAATCTACGCGTTCCTGGACGACGGATCATCGTCAACGTTACTGAGAAAGAGGTTCAGTTGGGGATTGACGGAGCGGACAACCTTTGGCTAGGATGGACAGGGAAGATCAGACACGAAAAGCTCCAAAAGGGTCACGGAGATTTCCGAGCTGGGAAACAAAATACTTCCAGTTGAGCAACGTACGGACGGTGCGTGAGCTAGGACTTCCCAGTCAAACGTTGAACTATTCCGATCTGTCAGGATCCTATCCACACCTACAAGGTCTTCCCGTCAGCAGTTACGTGAATGCGAAACCCAGTATGATCATCGGAATCGAACACGTGCATCTCCTTACCAGTTTGAAGCTTCGCGAAGGTGGAAGAGGATCCAGTCGCAACGAAAACTCGTCTCGGTTGGTGCATCTAGGAAGAAATTCTGGAAGTGAAGGTGAATCCGTGGAGCAGATGAATCTACGTCGATCAGGAAATGAGAAGTGATCTGTGATTCGATGAAGAAGTTTTCGCCGTTGAAGAAGCTGTGGTTCGAAACACCTTGAGTCCGACGAAGATCAACGAGCACGCAGCATTTTGAGGCAAGTACAGTTCGCCGAGGAACTAGAATCGAGTCTGGTTTGTTGTGCGCAAGGACAATATCCACTTTCCGGAGAGCAAGATGGCGATGAACAGACTCCTGGGATTGGAGAAGCGTCTGTCCAGAGATACGGAACTACGACGAAGAGTGAACGAGCAGATCAAGGCTACGAGCAAAAGCAGTATATCAGGCTTCAAGAGGTCGGCAGTCTGGATACTCGACGTGTTCGTATCTACCGCTTGGAGTGGAAATCCCAAGAAGCTCCGGCAAAATTCGGATGGTATGGGATGCCGAAAGCCCATGGAGTCTGCTTCAACGATATGCTACTGAAGGGTCCAGATCTCCTGCTGCTAGTGGACGTTTTGTTGATTCAGACAGGGAAAGTCGCCGTGTGCTCTGACATTGGGAAATGTTCCTCAGAATCCTAATTCGAAGAGCAGATGGTCGCAGTGCTTTCTTTGAGAAGTAATCCGAAGAAGAAATACAAGTCTACGTGAACGTGGCGATGTTCGGTGCTACCAGCTCTCCATGTACAGCGCAGTTCGTGAAGAACTGGAATTCCACACAGTGAACAGTATCCCAGGGCGTAGAAGCAGTGACCAAGAACCACTATGTTGATGACTTTGACAGCGTCAACTCGGTGGAAGAAGCAGTACAGCTGGTTCATCAAGTGAAAGATATCCACGCAGCAGCGGGTTTCCAGTTTGGGAAGATACTGTCCAACGAGAAGGCAGTGCTAGACCGACTAGGAGAGACGACTACAGCTATCAGTAACCCGAGCAACACAAGTCAGACAAAAATGGTTGCAGCTACTTTATTGTGACCAAATCATCATGGAGTTGCAGTATCCTATGTGATACATGTGTGCTGCTAGGGAAACCACTGCCAGTAGACAAAGACCGAATATGCGAACGTGTTCTGGGCGTCACATGGATTCCGTCGGAAGACGCATTCACATTCAATCACCAGGGATTGGAGGAAGTAACCGATTGGGCGGAACCGACGAAGCGCAGTCCTGCGTATCGTGATGAAACTCTACGACCCCTTAGAGTCATCGCACACTTCGTCGTCCAAGGAAGATCCTGATGCAGGAGATTTGGCGAACAGGCACAACTGGGACGAGCCCATTGCGGAGCAGCGACGAGCTTTGGATAAGGTGGATCGAACAGTATCGGCAGATCAACGAAGTGAACGTTCCTCGCTGTTCTTCAAGGATTTCTGTCCGCAGCAGGTCAGCGATATCCAGGTCCATGTGTTCACAGATGCGAGCGTGTCAGCCTGTGCGTGCGTTGCCTACCTCAGAACCACAGTGGACGGAGAGTCAGTGTTCGTTGATTGCAGCGAAGACAAAAGTTGCGCCTCTTCGAACGCTATCCATTCCACGTTTGGAGCTTCAGGCGCCATGATGGGTTCCTGCACTGCAGAATATCTGCTCAGCTCTTACCATCAATATCCAAAGACGTTTCCTGTGTCGATTCAGCGACAGTTCTTGCCGGCTTCGCTCCGATAGTCGTCGGTATCATCAGTTCGTCCTTCCGTGTTGGCGAAATCCTGTCGTTGACCAGTGTGGATGAGTGGCGCCAGTTCCTTCTGCGAAAATGTTGCGGACGATGCCACGAAATGGAATGGGGTCATTCGATCCGGATTGAAGTTGGTATCAGGCCCACTATTTGCAAGATCCGGAAAGTCAGTGGCCCTGGAACGGCCAGGAGATACAGCGGAAGCAGATGTGACGACAGAAATTCCTCGTTGCCACACACGTACAGTAGTGGAAGTGATAGATATTCAACGATTTTCCAATTGGAACAGACTGCACGTGCGACAGCTTATGTTCACCGAGCTGTAGCGGTATGGAAGATCTAACGAGCGGGACAAGATCGCGCAGTACTCAGCCAGAGTGAATTCGCAAAGCAGAAGAAACACTTTGGCGACAGGCGCAAGCACAGGCGTATCCGGAAGTTCAGCTTGTGGAAGAAGGACAAAGTTTGTCAAAAGGCAGTTCAATTCGTGTGCTGTCTCCATTCCTGGACGAAAAAGGAGTTCTGCGGTTGGCGGCAGAATCGAACAAGCTCCATCGATTTCATACGAAGCGAAGCATCCAGTCGTGTTGCGAGAAGTCATCGGATTACATATCTCGTTGTGCTCAGCTTCCACCAGCAGTTCCTGCACGCGAACACCGAGACAGTGTGCAACGAGTTGAGACAACGATTCTACATTCCGAGGATGCAAATAGGTGCGGAGCGGTCGTAGCTGTCAGTACGCAAGATTAAGAAAGCAGCTCCAGTTCACCGATGATGGGACCGCTCCGAAAGTTCGTCTGACTCCTTCATCCGTCCGTTTACGTACGTTGGAGTGGACTACCTCGGTCACTTCGAAGTGAAAGTCGGTCGCAGTTTAGTGAAGCGGTGGATATGTCTGTTCACGTGCCTCACAGTTCGCGCCGTTCATCTGGAGCCAGCAACGTCTGTCAACGAAGTCTTGGTAATGGCGTTCAGGCGTTTCGTGAATCGACGAGGAGCTCCGCTGGAAGATTCTCGGACAACGGTACTATTTCGTGGGAGCCAGCCGTCAGTTATCAGAGGAGATCCAGATGATTAAGGCCATCAACGAGGATTGTGCAGCTCTTAACGCCCGTACGCAGTGGCATTTCAACGTTCCTGCAGCGCCGCACATGGGAGCATGGGAGCGGATGGTCAAGTCCGTAAAAGTGGCAATGGCAGCAATATCCGACAGTCCGCATCATCCGAGTGACGAGGTATTCGAAACCATAATGCCAAGCAGAGGGATCGTTAACAATCGTCCACTGACCTACGTAGCCTTGGAAGTAGAGATCAAGAAGCGCTCACTCCGAATCACTTCTTGCTGTACGGTTCAAGCGGTATCAAGCAGCCAACAGTGATCAGTCAGCAGTCTCCGAGACAGTGGTCAATCGCCAGGAACATCGTCGACGAGTTCTGGCGCAGATGGGTGGAGTAACGATGCTAACAAGGAGGACGAAGTGGTTCGAGAATGTGAAGCCGTTGGCACCTGGTGACCTAGTCGTGATAATAGATGAGCAGACACGGAACAGTTGGGAAAGAGGACGAATTCGGAGGTTTTCCGGACAATCAGGACAAGTTCGACGTGCAGTAGTACAGACAGCTCGAGGAGTCTTCGCCAGGCCGGCAGTGAAGTTAGTCCTGGATGTTGCGAGCAACGACAAGAAGGAGGATGAAGTCGCGGAAACGGAAGGGGTTCACGGGCGGGGGATGTTACGGAACACTGTTGACCGCGAAACGACGGTGAAACCACCGTCCGCTCCCTGCGAATGAGCGGTGTCGCCGAGTGGACTGACAGTTCGGACAGCAGCAGACAGGAGAAGGCTGATCTCATTCAGAGTATATCGTAATAGTGCACAGTCAGCACATTTTGATAGGCATAAGTGAAAATTAGTAGTGGAATATTTCGATTATCTAAAGTAAGTTTGTGAACTGTAGTTAGTTGAAATCCATCTTAAGTTTATTCTCATTGAATTTAGTGACAGTTGTACCGGTATTCGGCAGTAGTCAGCATCGCACAGATAGTGTAAAATATCAGTCAGTTGAGGTACGTTTTGTAGTCAATTAAGAAGTCTTTCCATTATTCAGTCGTGTTAAACAGTACATAACCCGAAACCAATTGTGTAATTTCTACAGATTGTACGTTTCACGTTTTCTCCTCAATTACCGACCCATCTAAAAGCGACAGAAAATACTGAATTGTAGACTGTTTTAAATACTGTTTACCGACCACTGACTAACTGAAATCTAATAAATTACAGCTTTGTAGCTGCTAAGTATGTAACTAGAAGAACGGTGTTTGTTCTGACGACCGGGAACAGGGACTGCAAAGGCCCTGACAGAAGCTATCTCTGTCGACGCTGCGGATTAGAGGGACATAAGGCACAATGCTGCACCCTCCCAATTGTTTGATTTGTTCCAGCAAAGCATGGCAAGCACCCATGGGGGTTCGATGCCGGCACAGAAGAGTAACTAGAACAAATTCGTGGACAAACCCAAAAATTTGTTTCAACATTTATCATTCTTGTATTTTTTAGATACTTAAAACATTCTGCATACTACACTCAACCCTCTTTACGTTCTATTGGGGGACGTAAATCGAATGTGACGAAAAAGAATTTTGCTTACTAGTATTCCACTTAATTTATTGATAAAGAGGATACTTTCAAATACATTCACTTGCGTCTTACATGAGGTATTGTAAAATCTCTCCGAATCCAGCAGATGTTATAAGATCTCCAAGTCCTGGAGTTTGAATCAAATGGTCTACCGAATCAACCAAAGCCTTCATGATATCCCAAGTCGTGGTATCAACTTCATTATGTCCTCCGTGGATTTGTCTTTCATTGAGTCTCAAAAGACATATGAGGTGTAGTAAGATCTCCAAATTGTCCTGAAGTTTGAATCAAATGGTCCACCAAATCAAAAAGCTTTTATGATGTCTCCAGTCTGTGTCGACCCAATTTTGTCCTTCGATTAATTGTCTTTCACATCCGTTTTCAATTCTTGCGTATGAAGTTGTAAGATCTCCAAATCGTCCTGGAGTTTGAATCAAATGGTCTAGAATCAACCAAAGCCTTCACGATGTCCCAAGTCGTTGTATCAACTCAAGTATGTCCTCCAAGGATTTGTCTTTACTTGCGTCTCAAAACAAGACATATGAGGTGTTGTAAGATCTCCAAATTTCTGAAGTTTGAATCAAATGGTCCACCAAATCAACAAAGCCTTTATGATGTCTCCAGTCTCGGTGTCAACCCTTTGTCCTCCGATTATTTGTCTTTCCCATCCGTCTTCAATTCTTGCATGTAGAAGTTGTAAGATCTCCAAATCGTCCTGGAGTTTGAATCAAACACGAATCAACCAAAGCCTTCATGATATCCCAAGTCTGGTATCACCATTATGTCCTCCGTGGATTTGTCTTTCCTTGAGTCTTAAAACAAGACATATGAGGTGTAGTAAGATCTCCAAATTGTCCTGAAGTTTGAATCAAATGGTCCACCAAATCAAACAAGGCTTCCATGATATCTCCAGTCTCGGTGTCAACCCAATTTTGTCCTCCGATTATTTGTCTTTCCCATCCGTCTTCAATTCTTGCATGTATGAAGTTGTAAGATCTCCACGTCCTGAGTTTGAATCAAATGGTCTACCGAATCAACCAAAGCCTTCACGATGTCCCAAGTCGTTGATCAACTCAAGCATGTCCTCCAAGGATTTGTCTTTTACTTGCGTCTCAAAAACGAATATGAGGTGTGTAAGATCTCCAAATTGTCCTGAAGTTTGAACAAATGGTCCACCAAATCAACAAAGCGTTTTATGATGTCTCCAGTCTAGGTGTCAACCCAATTTTGTCCTCCGATGATTTGTCTTTCACATCCGTTTTCAATTCTTGCATGTATGAAGTTGTAAGATCTCCAAATCGTCCTAGAGTTTGAATCAAATGGTCTACCGAATCAACCAAAGCCTTCATGATGTCCCAAGTCGTGGTATCAACTCAATTATGTCCTCCGAGGATTTGTCTTTACTTGCGTCTCAAAACAAGACAAGAGGTGTTGTAAGATTCCAAATTGCCCGAAGTTTGAATCGAATGGTCCACCGAATCAACCAAGGCTTCCATGATGTCCCCAGTCTCCGTATCAACCCAATTTTGTCCTCCGATTATTTGTCTTCATCGACTTCACTTGCATGTATGAAGTTGTAAGATCTCCAAACCGTCCTGGAGTTTGAATCAAATTGTCTACGAATCTACTGAGACTTGCATGATGTTCTCAGCCGCGGTATTATCCCAATCATGCCTTCCGAGTATTTGTCTTTCACTTGCGTCTCAAGTCCATGTATATGAGATGATTTAAGATCTGCAAATTGTCCTGGAGTTTGAATCAGATGGTCTACAGATCAAACAATGCTTCCACGATGTTCCCAGCCCGAGTCAACCCAATTGTGTCTTCTGAGTGTTTCTTTACTAACGTCTCAAATAGCATATTCGATATTGTAAGATCTCCAAATTGTCCTGGAGTTTGAATGAAATGGTCTATCGAATCAACCAAAGCCTTCACGATGTCCTAAGCCGTGGTATACTATTCAATTATGTTCTCTGAGTATTTGTCTTTAGCTTGCGTCTCAGAACAAGACATATGAGGTGTTGTAAGATTCCATGTCCTGAAGTTTGGATCAAATGGTGTAATGAATCAACCAAGACTTTCATGGTGCCCCAGCCGCGATATCAAACCAATTATGTCCTCCTATTATTTGTCTTTCACTTACGTCTCAAATACCTGAATATGATACGTTTAAGATCTCCAAATTGTTCTGGAGTTTGAATCAAATGTTCTGCCGAATCAAACAAAGCTTTCACGATGTCCCCAGCCGCGGTGTCAACCAATTTTGTCTTCTGAGTATTGGTTTTTACTAACGTCTCAAATACAGGAGCTATCGATAACACGGTAACTGAACGAAGTACAACATAAAAATTATGCCATATTAAAACATATATTCTGGGTTACTGTTAAGGCTTGTGCTTCGAGATCAAGAAATTCTTGGGTAAACTGAGATGCCTCAATTGATGATGGTATATCCATATATCAAAAGTAAATCCATTCTATGGATCTCAAGGCCAATTTTCAAAATTTATTAAAGACTTATAACTAAACAGTTATTTAAGGCGTATCCAATTTGGTTCTACAAATTGAAACAGTCATGAAACATTTTTGAAAATAAATTACATCCCTTCGGTTACGCGTGTTGATCTTAAGACCTATACTCTACGGAGTTCTTGAAAGATCTGGAGCGGAACAGCTATTAAAGGTGTGCCCGATTTGGTTTAATAGATCAATTTGGGACATGGGCCATTGTAAAAAAAAAAGAGATAACAGCCCTTTGGTTACGTGTGTAGACCTATACTCCAGTTAACTCTTGGATGACTTGGAATGAAACATTCGCTGAAGGGTTATAGAATTTGAATCTATGAATCGAAAAAGATATAAACCATTATTAGAAGAGATATCAGTGATCACGCCTTAAGGCCTATAATCGAAATTCTTGGATGACCTAGAACAGAATAGTTATTGAAGGTATATCGGCTACCAATTAGAAAGGGCATGAATCATTTTTGAAAAGAGATAACAGGCCTTTTGTTATGCGTGTAGACTTTAAAGCCTTGGTTACGCATGTAGACTATAGGGAATTCTTGAATGACTTTGTTTCATAATGTTGAAAGGAAATTTCGAAGATCCAAAGCAACCAAACCAAAGCACTAAGGTTCTTTGGTTCTAATTGGTTTCGATAGCTTCTGAGCAGCGACATTAAAAGCCACTTCAACTACAGTGAACGTTCGCCAATTGTGGCGAAACTCAATTAAATAGGAGCTTAACGTCAAAATGTGATGTCAAAAACGCGGTGACATTTTGTTTCCGTTTTTGCGGGAACGATTTTTCTTGGTGCGTAAAATTTTCTTTGTTCAATGCAAAGAGTAAAAACGCCCCAATCAACCCTATTGGGACGGATGGGTCATATATGCCCAGCGTTTTAGATTGGCTGTGAAAAATCACAGAAGAGAGCTAGGTTTCCACTTTCTTTAGCAAACATTTTCATCAGGATGTCGGCTACACAGAAAAAATATTGGAGATTAAGTTTGACTATACCACGAAGACACAGATATCCGAAACCTTGGGGAGATTTCGATTCTGAGAGCATGCAGATGAATCTAAAATATTTGGATCCTATACCACATCTCTATATATAAAAATGAAATGGTCTGTGTTCGTATCCGCATAACTTAAAAACGGCTGAATGGATTTTATTCATTGCTTCAGCAGATAGTTAGTTATAGTTTCCGACGGGTTTATATGAAATTTCCTAATGCGAAAATCACGAGTAAAGTTGAGTAAATCGTGAAAAACTAGAATTAAGATTCGTATGGAAATTTTACTGGGCCTACTATGCAGGACAACGTCTGCCGGGTCTACTTGTTGTTTCATAAATCTGAACACTCGAAAAAGCTTAGTCATCTTGATCGTTGAGACGGTGATCAATTTCCAGGAATACCAGATGCACAAGGTTCTACGAAACGTTCGCGACATCAGCCCACGGCATCTGGCTACCAGATCAATCAAGGATAATGTAATGTCGTCATCATCGACATATACCCAATCCAGGCCAATAGGCATATGCGCCATTATGCGCCCAATTTTCTTGAATACGAGATGTTCAAGGTACTCCAAAACGTTCTCAAGTTCTTCCGGATCAATAAAAGTTTTTTTGCAATGTTCTCAGCACCGATAACCATATGCGCACCATGCAAACCTTATTTATAAATGTCAGCGTTTTGCCAAGAATGGTATTTTGATGGCAGCGGCATGGCGATTTTTTTTTATAATTTCTAAGGGAAATTCGTTGGGATTTCTAGTGAGTATTCTTTGAAATTCGATATTTTCACGAGATTTAAACAAAAATCATGGTGATTTTTTCGGAATTTCCTCTTAAATTCTGCAGAGTTTCTACGTGATTTCAAATAAAATCTTTAAAAACTATTCGGAATTTCAACGGGAAGTTTTTTTCAGAATTAATTTGGATTTCTACGAGCAATTGAACATTTTTTTTGGAAATTCCACGTTAAATTGTTTATAAAGGTCAAGAATTGTTTGGAGGAAAGTCATTTGGATTTCATTAGCCGAATAACACGTTAAACCGAATGTCAACTAGTCGAATTCCCTTAGACGAATTGAACAGTTGATCGAAACGGTTTGGCCGAAAATGTAATTTGGCTAAAAACGACATACGGCCGAGCTGGTAATTTAGCCGAAGATGTTGTTTGTCCTAACATGTAGTTTTGCCGAAAAGATCATTTGGCCGAAAAGGATGTTCGACCGAAATTATTGTTTGGTAGAACGGGTCATACGGCCGAAAATGTCATTTGCTGAACGGACACTTTGACCAGATGGCTTTTGTCCTTGTCGATTTCGGAAAAACCGCCGTTTCCGTTATTTGGCCGGAGGTCATTTGACCAAAATGAACTCAAGGCTAAAATGGTTATTGGGTGTTTTGGCCTAAAATGTCATTTGTCTGAAAGTGACATACGGCCGAAATAATAACTCAGGATTCGTTTGGTATTGCTATAACAGAGTATCAATAAAAGGTAATTGCCTATTTCCGGGGATTAAACCACCCGACTTGGACGTTAATTTACAATGTTGAAAACTCATATGTGAATATGTACGTTATGTGGAAGATATTGATTTGGAAAATGTGTGAGGTAACCACTTTTCCCTTCGATGGGACTCGAACCCATGACCCAGTACGCTAGACTGGTGCTTTAACCAACTAAGCTACGAAGGACCTCCGTCGGCCTTCGCAACCTAGCGGCTACTGAACGAGCTCGAGATTCCCAAATTGGACGCATAGTCAAATCACTCGCAATCCATTTCTCAAGCCAATACTTCCACATGTGTATTGTACACGTCCACATTAGAGGAGCGTGAGTATTTAGAATGTCTGGCGGCTATACACATTCTTCATCAGCAACGGTACTGATCAAGTGAGGTTGAGGTCCTTCGTAGCTTAGTTGGTTAAAGCACCAGTCTAGCGTACTGTAGGGTTATGGGTTCGAGTCCCATCGAAGGGAAAGTGGTTACCTCCAATACATTTTCCAAATCAATATCTTCCACATAACGTACATATTCACATATGAGTTTTCATAACATTGTAAAATAACAGAGTATGTTATGCCTGAAGTGTTGTGCATAATAATTTTTGGTATTATTTGGTATATTTTACCTCTTATGCAAGGCTAGTTCTTAACAGAGTATGATATCAAGAACAGAATGAGCTATTATTGAGTTAATTTCTCCTGCTCGGAAAGGACTATATGATACGGAAAGGACTATATGAAATGGTTTGTCCTAACAGATCAGTTGGCTAAAATGCTGTTTTACCAAAATGGTCGTTTGGCTGACCAAATAATTTGGCATAACAAAATTTTTGGCCGAATAGATCATTTGATCAAAAATTCCGTTTGTTTGAAATGACCGTTTGGCAAAAAGGGCCATTTGGACGAAAATGTCGCTTCGCCGAAATGGACATACGGCCAAAAATGTCGTTCGGCCGAGCTTGGATATTTAGCATTTTTTCTATTTAGCTTTCTTTTAACAAATAGGAATCATGTGTCTTTCAAGTATCTTTCATTTTTACGTTATTTATGTATGATAAATGAGGGGGCTAGAAGCAGAGGGGTGTAAGTGACATTTTGGTTCTTGTTTGAATTGAACATTTTTATTCTCGTTCTTTGCGGCGGTGATATAGTTTCGGTCGGTTGAGATTTTGCCTAATGGTTTTGCAATTGCATATTCGGCCACACAACGTACGGCCGTAAGGCCTTCGGCCAAATGATTGTTAGCCAAACTGCCGTCCTAGCTTAAAACTTTGATTTAAATAAAATATTGCTTGGATGTCAACGGAAAATATTCCGGAAATTCAACAAAAAATTTTTCGGAATCACTATAAAAAGTCTCAATAATTTTCACAAGAAGTTGTTCTTAATTTGCAGTACGAATACTGTTTCAAGTCTACAGGATTTTTTTTTTGTAATTTTCTCAAGAAATTCTTCAGAATGTGCTCTCAAATTCTCCAGAAATTTCATGGAAAATTCTTGTAAATATTCGAGAAAATCAACTCAGAAATCATTCTAAATTTGCAATGGAAGTCCTGCTTGTGGAAAATTACAATTCAGTGGCGTGACAGATTATAAAAGGCGGCACGTCAGTTAATAAATGTCGGCGTCGGCGTGCCAAAAACTGTTGACAGTGGCGGCGTCGTTCGATGGTGCACTTCTCCATCCCTCTCTATTCTGTCTCCTGAGAGGCCCATGTTCTCAAGAAATACACTCATGGGGAAATAAACATATCAGATTTTCGAGATTATTTAATATTTCAGCTTCTATGGCCGTACTCATGCGAATGACTTCCACGTTGAAAAAAAAAATTGCCAGGGACAAACCGCCCTACTTTGTGATCAATAAATATCAAAAATCGGAAATCTCCAAAAAAATCCTCATCAGTTACCGGTCGGTTTCTGGGATCTTGAACTACAAATGCGGCACATATAAAGTAGCATTTTGTGTTTTATAATACTCTGTTAGTAACCTAACAAATGAGATCGCCTGTACTTGTACTGTCGTCGGGGGTGACAATGGATTAAATGGGGGTGAGAATGGGTCACTATTTCAACTATAGCAAAGAAGTACATTGAAGTAGGCTAAGATGGAACTTTATTTCCATTATTTCCATTTTTTCATTTATTTGTAAGGGTAACGTTACCGCTTTTTTCGATGGAACATATGTCATATCAGAAAAAGAAATAACTTATATGTAAAAAGTACTTGAATGGAATAAAAATTGTTCAATACAGATTACCCAATTATATACACAGCTTCCTTTTTCCTCGAACATCAATAATAATGGTGCACCGTCCAATGCAGATTTGCGCTGTAATTGATACGCTTAACGACCCACGGCGAATCCTTATAGTTTCGTTCGCTCTTTCCAAAAAGTATCTAAATGATAAGCACATGCCACTAACGATCGAAATAGTCTATTTCCGGACCAAAATTGCTCCCAGCAGACGAACCACCACAGGACGCTCCACGTGCGGATTCCCTCATCACCAGACCAGCGCGGCAACCGCGACACCGTGCGATGGCGAAAGTGATGATAACGACGATGATGATGATGATTATGTTGACACCAAGCGATTCCTTGGGGGTGCTTTTACAGTTCATTGGAACTTTGGAAACTCAACAAGTGACAGAAATTTGGCAGGAATTTTCGTGCTAATCTTCAAGTTTGCGTCAATCGCGTCCCATGAATAATTTCCCCGCGGAGGTCTTCTAGGACAAGTCAGGCGCCTGAAGGTGGAAGATCAGACTGAATTATGACCGTTGCGTTTTATTAAGCATTCTATCTGGCACGGCGAGTGAAATACTTCATCTCTTCCAGCGAACTGTTCACTGACCGTTAGGGCGCGTGCTTCTCCCAGGCCTAATTTGGCGCTAAATTTTGCGCGAAATATTAAAAATTATGATTTCATCACTCTTGAATCCCTTTACCTCAGACTGGCCCAGCAGAGCCCGGACTGAATTATTCATATTCTTTACTCCCCTTTTAGATTTGACCTTCTCGTAAGAGTCCAGTCAGCCAGTTCGCATTCTACACAATGGAAATGCACGCCCGCACTGGCTTGCGTTCTTCCGTTCCGTGGCATCGCGCGGCCTCTTGGGCCTCTTGCTCCCAGTAGACACCGAATCAAAGGTCAACCCGAACGGCAAAAGCATCGCTTCTCGGTCGTTTGGGGTTGTCATACCGTTGCTTGGATTCGGTCCCGGCACCAGTGCTGCCACCACGGTTGGGCGACACCGGTAATCGAGCTCGAAGAGGCCGTTTTGGATGACTTTCAAAGGGAATAGAGCCACTCGAAAAAGCGATGGTGACGGTGGGCACGATGGGACAGAGGAGTTTTCTCCGCTTGAGTTGCCGATTTTTTTTTGTTGTTGCGAAAACCGACTAAATGATGGAATTCTCAAAATTTCCCCTCGGCCTCTGCAGAGGTTTAGCGGAGATGGCGAGAGTAAAGGAATTTAAATATACTTGGAATTTATTTTGTTATAATTTATGTGCGCAGCGCTGCGTTGTGCTCTTCTTGGACGGGCTGATGGGAACCAACCTTTTGAATGGGTAAGTCAAAACGAAATGGAACGGGGATTTTAATTGTTCGATGGAAGTGAACTAATATTTGAGTGTCAAACAGGTTGTTCACTTGTGACTATCTAATGAGATCTGTGCTTCACACGATTTAGGGATCATTAGTGTATTATAAATCGTGTTGAACTTTCCACTAAATGGTTAGCCATCTCCATCAGTAATATACTTTTAATTACAGCTATTTGGGGGAAAACAATTGTGAATAAACCAAAGCAGTTGACGGCGCCAGTAGATGAATAGTGAGCGTACCTGCCTTGATGTAAATCCGTAGGTCCCATATGGGATGGTAGTCGTCTTCCTGGCGCAGGTGGTTGTCATTCGCGAGGAAGTTGGTTGACGAAAAATTACGGCAAATAAGAATACCTAAGCAGATCCATACTCAATACTCATGGTTCACAATACTAATAGACCGTTTCGATAATTATAAAAACACTTTGTATATTGAATTATTTCAAATGTTTTTCAAGTAATAGCTCTATACATATTCTGTTTACTTTCATATAGCATGAAGTTTTTCAGAATGTTTCGAAAATTTGCCATGTTCTATAACTTTTTCCTTCATAAGGTTTGGAGGATTTTGCACAACATGTTTTTTCAGCTATTAATTCAAAATTTTCATCACAATGACGCATTATCAAATAATATGGAGATCAATCACGTGTTAAATAATTCAGTTATTCAAATCCGTTTGGTATCAAAATATAGCAACAAAAATCATATTTTAAACAGAACGAAATAAAATCCAACAAACCAAAAATTTGTTTGATACAAAATCAATTTTAATCCTCTGTCTACGGCTGGTGAAACCAGATCTCGAAGTCAACCAATGGAACTTCCGGTAGATTCTATTCGTTCTAGAGGTGTACGCTACACCGCCGGTATTTTTGCATTGGCGTGCCGCTGTTCTACAACGCCACTTTCAAATTTCCATGCCTACAAATGTTTCCATGCCGGTTCAAATTTGTCCAACGAATTTTAAAATTCCGAGTAAATTCCCACGGAAATTTAAAATATTTTCCATAAGTACTTTTACAATTTCTGCGGAGATTGCAAATTGTTTCCTGTGGACTATAAGAAAATTTTCTCATGCAAGTTTTGAGCAGTTTTCTGTAGAAATTTCAAAGAATTATCGTAACATCTTTATCTGTAAAATTCTCAGTGCCAGTTTTGGTAAATTTCTTGTAAATATTTTTGGTGGCAAATTCAATTGATTTCCCGTGGAAATTTTGAAAAATTTTCTTTGGAAGTTCCAAAGAATTTGGAATGGCAATTCAGAGAAAAATGCCGAGAAACTGCAGATGAACTTTTTACATACATTCCAAGGTATTCACGTGGATTACCTTACCGAAAATTAGAGGGTCTTGTTCGAGAAATCCCGGGACAAAAATCCTGGGATATCCAGGATGTAATGCATCGGATCCTGGATTTTCATGCAAATCCCGAGATTTCTGAAAATAAAAAATACACGATAACAAAAATATATAAGATAAATTAATGAATGTATGTTCTGCATAATTGCACCGATTCTAGTTTGATAGCCCATCGGCTTTTATTATCCCGCATGTCTTATGCACACTCACACATACAAACATACACAAACAAGCAATCACAGATATCTTCTCAATTCGTCGAGAGAGTGATGAGTAACAATATAGGTCTCCTAGCCTTCTGACTATTTTGTTTTTGGAGCGAACGTACAGCTGATGAAAATAAGGAATCAGCTTTCCAGATTTCACAATAATCGAAGTGCCATCCGATGTGCGATCAACTGCGGCTACGAAATTGTGTTCAATGTCACAACTCGTTAACAGCTGTTCCACGGATTGCTTTATCTTCTCCGCCGGAAACGATCGCTAAAGCCGAAGTTGACCCAAGTTGTCGCACCTCGCTATTAATGACGTTCTTCATCGAAGTCCCCCAAGTCCAAGACGATTATGTCGGAATAAAAATTTTCAGATAATGATGACGACGATTGTTTCAACGACATCAATGGTAGTGAAAAATCAGATGACGAACTCAATTCGTTCTCATTTGGTAATATCTGAACTTATATTATATTGATTTTCTTAACCAATTGTTGAATTTAATTCATGATTATATAAAACCGATTTTGGAGAAACTTTCAAACGAATCCGAAACATTGCATTGTTCGAATTCCAGAGGAAGGATGAAAACCGGTTTAGGGAACAGCTTCAACTCGTTCAGGATGTTCTGAAAACTAGTGAACTGTGAAATCGCTCCATAAGAATAAAAGTACGTACATAATCAAAAATTATCTGGATCTGGTTCAATCGATATTCGACGCTCTCCAGCCGTTGGGGTGGTATCGGAGGCGTTGAAGGGTCGTGACGTAATGTTGTTGACTAGACTTTTTGCTATCTGAACTGAATAGCCAGCAAAACCCTTTCACTTTGAAATTGCACGATGCAATTCTAAAACGAGTAGATGAGCGTCGAGACATCAAGAGATGAGATGGCTTCAAAGTAAAGAAAGGTAATTTTCGAATTCTGCTGAGCTTTCGATCGCTTCCCGTCACTAGCTGATTAAGTTTGTGTAAGTTGCCGATCCACACATCATTTTCTGAATCTGACGGGAACAAGGCATCATCTCTCATAGAAGTGTTGTAAGCTATAGAACCAGAAACAGAGAAATGCGTCGTAGCTTGAATAATTTCATCAATAAGGAGCATGCTCTGTTTGAAGTTACTGAAGAACTAGAATCGAGTCTGAAGAAGGTTTTCATGGCATTGATTTCCATTAAACCCTCATCGATTGATACACCCATCCAGCGACTGTTAGATTTTCATACACTTCTGTATAAGGACCTACCAAAACTTGTATAAGAACTGGGCATATGCAACATTGTTAGATTCTTATACAATTTAAGATCACAAACAGAAATTGTAAGAAAAGCTTTCGAAATTGTAAGGTTCATATAATATTTGTAAAACAATCTAGCGTTTTGGCATATGCCCAGTTCTCATACAGGTTTTGGTAGGTTCTTATACAGAATTGTTAGAAAATCTACCAATCACCGGTTGAGCGAGCGGGTGTTCTCTGATTCTAATTCTAAAATAACTAATAAGAATTCTTTATTGTCGGATACAAGCATCAACGCCTTAACATTTATTAAACCGTATTGCAAGCGAGTAGGCAAGTGGCGAATCGTTAGTAAATTGACCTGATACTTATTTTACCATTCTTAAAAATGTAATAAATACCTATATAAAATTGAAATTTACAAATATTTTTACTTTTATCCCGGGATCCCGGGATAACGAAAAATTTTATCCCGGATCCCGGGATTTTTTTATAGTTGCGGAAACAAGACCCTTTGCCGAAAATATTCAAAAGGGTTTTCCGCGGACTTTCTCGTGGATATTTCGTAAAATTCTCCTTGCAAATTCCAGAGATAGTCTCGTAGGCTAGATTCAAAAGAATTTCCTTTCCTTTTATGAAATCCATTAGATTTCTCTTGAAAAATTTCCTCATTATTGATTGTATTTCAAAACAAAAAAAAAAGTCTACGTAGACTCTTGATATACCCCCCCCCCCCTTCGTAGACAAATGTAGACTTTCATGACCCCTCCCTCTTGATAGTCTGTGTGGCTTATGGACATCCTCTTGACGTTATTTTTGCTTGAACTTGTGTTGCTCTAAGACCTGCTCGTGACTGTCTATTGCCAATGGAATGTATGGGAAAGAAATTTGTCATCGAATTTCAAAAATTGCTCACAAGTTTTATCACCCCAAAATATAACCCCATGCTAAAATTTAGATCAATCGGATATGATTTAGGGGTGCCTAAAATTTATCAAAGTTTTGAAAATTTTATCCATGAAAATTTTCCCAAGAGGGGACCAAAGGAAAAGTTGAAAATCGAATTTTTGTTTTGGATGCCAAATGACTTAAAAATGCATGAAACGTCGAGATCTGATGTTATTAAAAAAATGTTGAAAAAAAAAACATTTTTATCTCGTAGAACATTTTTGGGACTCGGATTTTTCCAGATGATGAATTTTTTTTCATCGAATTTTAACACTGAACGATACGCAAACGTTTACGTAGCCAAAAATACCCCCCTATGCAAAATTTGAGCTACATCGGACATGATTTAGGGGTGCTCAAAATTAATAAAAAAAAATTCCATTCTAGGTTTTCCCATTAACAGTAGGGGGAGATCCCCCAGTGCCGGACACATAAGTTATTTAACGAAAAACTCTCTATTTATCCAGATTATGTTTGCGTGTATACCATGTACACAAAACATGATCATTAATGATTCATAAAAACGATATTTGATCCTTTGAACTCGTTTTTCGACGATGTATTTTGATGATGAATTTTGGTGAAAATTTTCACGGTTCAGAAAAGTAACCGGACACTATTGCATCAAATGTTCAAATCTAGACCAACATTTGAAAAGGGCGTAACAGCCAAAATTTATTCCTTCGGATTCCTTGTCTACATACATAGCTATATACAGGGGTTAGACAAAAAGGTTGAGATAGGCAAAATGTTGTCGAAGTTCAAATCAGCATAACTTTGCGTAGAATAATCCGATTTCGATGAAACCGAGACCTTCGGACGCGGAAACTCTTCTAGTATACTGTCCCCAGTAAAATCTCAGATTGGCCTCTGGCCACCGGAGATGTTCCGGGTTTTTCAAGGATATGTTAAAAATGCATTTTTTCTTCTGCTTGTCGTTTTATCTGACGTTTACTGCTATCAGGTTTTATACTCTCCCTGGAAACTAGAACTAATATGCTGACCAATGCTGGCTGCAGATCGAAAATCCGTTAGGTATACGCAAAGATATGGCCATTTTCGTAAAATTGGTACGGGATTGGCCATACACCCTGAACAAATGTCACTTTCGCAGAACACCCGGAACCTGTTACAAATTGACCAGAGAGTCTTACAGTCAGCATAATGCATCTTTAATAAAGATCCTATATTCATCGGCTTGGGAAAACTTGAATTTTGACACCCATATATGCTTAGTTCAAGACGGTACCAGAACCGGCCCCTCCTGGAAGGCCCTTGGAACCTGCTATAAGGATGGCAGTGGGCACTATCATCCTGGAAATGTTTCTGTAATCATCGTCTCGCAAAGCCATGAAGATAGATACCCATATTTGCATTATTCCGATCTGTTATCATTTCATCATGTTCCCGGAACCGTTTTTACGGAAATGGCCATATCTCTGCGTAGTTTTGACGGATTCTCGATCTACAGCCACCATTGGTCGGCATATTAGTTCTGGTTTTTGGAGAATGCATAAAACATGATGAAAGTAAACGTCACATAAAATGACAAGCAGTGGAAAAAATGCATCTTGAACATACCTTCGGAAAACCCGGAACATCTCCGGTGGCCAAGGACCAATCTTAGGTTTTGCAGGGGAACAGTATACTAGAAAGGCTGATGGTTCTGATGGTCCTGATTTTATCAAAATCGGATTATTGTACGCAAAGTTATGATGATTTGAATTTCGACATAATTTTACCTATCTCAACCTTTTTGTCTAACCCCTGTACATAGACAAAATACTGGAGAGATCAAATTTTGGCTGTTACGCCCTTTTCAAATGTTGGTCTAGAAATATGACCAAGTTCCTATCACATGAGTAAAGACATCATTTAGAATAGTCATATTTTTTACTTGCTTCAAGTTGTAGATATTAAAACGTGTTAGTAGAGCTTATTTGATTCTCCAGCTCAATTTCTTACATCCTACTCAAAATTCCCTCCATTTTCAATGGCATCTTCAATTTTTGTTTCTACTTATTTCTGTGGCTTTCTGATATCTCAGCATAGAAAAACAATTGAATTGAAGTAAGTTCAACAAAACAGGTGCAAAAAATGGCTATTAGATCACATGAAACTACAAACTATCCGGATCCGGGGGACAGCTACCGGATACAGAAATTGATTTTGCACCATATAGATATATTATATATTTATCAAATCATGATCGCTATTTGACCATCTCGACATCATCAGAATGCATTCGATTGATTTTAATATTGTTGATTCAAACCTCCTAAAATTAGGCGAAACATGAATTTTTTTTACATTTTTGTTCAATTTCAAATTGTGTACCAAGTTTACAACATGAGGATTTGATATTCCATGCAGGTAAAAAACTATTCAATAGTTTTCTTTTGTACTACATGAAATGATGGAGGGGTCTCTGCAAGTGTTGTTTTTAGAAGTGTCCGGTATTGGGAGGTGTCCGGCGCTGGGGGATCTCCCCTATCTGTTTGCACTTTAGAAGTGAAAGCCGTTACACTGTTTATTATTATTATTTTTCATAAAATGGAGGATCTTCTGTTTGTTAGATAATATTATCCATTGTTTTCCAAGTCATCTAATTTGCCGTCGTATAGTGAAGTTGTTCGTAAGTCCAAGCTTTATTTGCGAGCTGAGAAACAAAGTGCGCAAATAACAACAGAAGCGTTGGTAGCTGTATGGAAAGGAAAACAAATCAATCAAGTGATTGCACCCAACCAGCGGATGGCAGATTTTAATACAATTCTGCATAAGAACCTTGCAGAAACTGTATAATAATTGGGCATATACAAAATCTGTATTATTTCAATACAATTATTGTATTGAAATAATACAGATTTGTATTATTTTAATACAATATTTGTATAAAAAGCTTACAGAATTGTATATGCCCAGATTTTATACAATAATTGTCAGATTTGTTTTTTGGGTGTGGTAATAGGGCAATTGAATGTAAAATTTTACGTTACCATCAAAAATTGGAGGCTAATGTCGACGACTGAACTTGAGAAGAAAAAATCTTGGCTCATTTAGAAGAACCATGTAATTTATTGAATAATACAGTATGTCAATATAACAACTCCTTTTTTTACATTACTCACGTAATTTCTTGAATTACTCAAATTCCTTTACTAAACAAAGGATTTTTTACGTTGATATTTTTTAATGCAAATCAAAACAGCGTAAAAATAAATCGTGTTGTTTAAAAACCGACGTGAAAAATCGTGTTATTTAAAAAATCCGATAAAAAATGTTCCGCAATTTCATGAATCGTGCTTCTACATTATCAGTTTTCTTGCCTTTACACGTTGTGATTTGAATTCATGCAGTACGCGTAAAAATAAACCTCAGTGTTATAAACATTGCCTAGCAATCTCCGGATGTTCGGTTTTTAAATTCAACGAAAAATTGTTCTCGCCATAAGTCCCAAAACATTAGATTTTTTTTTTCAAATAATTAATTCTCAAAGTTTCATGCATTTTAAATTCTTTGGCATCAAAAAACAAAAAAAAATTCCCCCTAATTCATGTCCGATTTTGTTAAAATTTTACATAGGGGGATATTTTTGGCTACGAGAACGTTTGCGTATCGTCTGGTGTTAAAATTCGAAAAAATGTTCTAAGAGAAAAAACATTTTTTTTTCATAATTTATTTTTTTGGTGTAACATCAGATCTCGACGTTTCATGCATTTTTAAGTCATTTGGCATCAAAAACAGAAATTCGATTTTTGACTTGGGAAAATTTTCATGGCTAAAAATTTCAAAACTTTGACGAATTTTAGGCACCCCTAAATCATGTCCGATTAAGCTTAAATTTTGTATGGAGTCATATTTTGGGGTGATGAAGTTTGTGAGCAATGTTGTTTTTTGAAATTCGAAAATGTCATTCTCTTCGTTAATCTTCGTTAATTCGTTAATCATTAATCTTCGCTCCGAGCTCTCTACTCCCCGGTTTATCTTTTTGGGAAAGTCATTCAGCTGAAACCCACTACACACTTAATTTTTTTTACCGGAATCTCAGCAAAATGTTAAACCGAGATTCACACAGCCGTGCCTCTGCAAACTTATTTTTTGCCGAGATTTCTGTCAAAGTTGCTGAAAATCAGCAAGTAATTTACCAAAAATCAGCTAACAAACGTCATTTTTGTCGAAATATCAGGATTTTATTTTGCTGACGCGTGGCTGTGGGGATTTTTGTATGATATGTCATTTAGTCTAATAAACCAATAGGCCAAAACCCATCTGACTGAACGCCATTTGGCCTAAATGAACGTTCGAAAAAAAAAATCTTTAATCGATCTGACCCTTCTCCTTCTTCTTCTTCTTCTTCTTCTTCTTCTTCTTCTTCTCATTCTTCTTCTTCTTCTTCTTCTTCAATGGCTCTACTTTCCAACTTGAACTAGGCCTGCTTTTCAACTTAGTATTATATTAGCATTTCCTCAGTTATTAATTAAAGCTTTTCTATGACAGCCATTGCATGAGTGTTGTGTGGCAAGTACAATGCATACACTATGCCCAGGGAGTAAAGAATGTTTCTTGCCCGAAAACATTCTAGACTGGACCGAGAATCGAACTCGCCATCCCCGGATTGGGAATCCTACGCCTTTGCTCGCAAGGCTACTGAGGATCGATTTGATCCTTACGGCTGAAAAAGTTGGTTTGTCGAACAGATTATTAGGCTAAAAATTCATTAATCACATCTTATTTCGCACTTTCAACTTCTCACTTCTTACTTCTCATATTTATTTCTCACAGTGCAAAAAAGCACTTCGCACACATCACTCTTTATTTCTCACTTCACACTTCTTACTAATTACAGTGAGAAGTAAGAAATGAGAAATGAGTGAGAAAGTGAAAATTTGTTTCTTGTCTAGTCGTGTTTCTCTAGTAAGCAGAGCATCGGCCGGTCGTGGGAATTTAGTTTTGCTTTGTGCGGAAATACCGCTTTGAAGGCTTTAAAAAGCTTGATACGTTCCGCACTACGCAAGTACACTAAATTCAAAAGCCGCCATTGCAAACTAATGTTCACTAACGTCAACCACCGCTACAAACGTTTAAACAAGAAGTTGTTTTCTGCATACCAAAGGAAAATTCAACAAAAGCTGCGCCATAACCCCAAAGGCTTTTGGAGTTACGTCAGTGAACAGCGCAATGAATCTGGTCTTCCGACTGTCATGTTTAAGGGAAACATCGAATCATCATCTGCTGAAGGTATCTGTAACCTATTTCGCAGTCATTTCTCTAGCGTGTCTTCCCAGTGTTCAAAAAAGGAAACAAACGCGAAATTAGCAACTACCGCGCAATAGCTGCTATGTGCGCAGTCTCAAAGTTGTTCGAGAAAGTTGTCTACAATTTTGTATTCCACAACTGTCATCACTTCATCTCGGAGCATCAACATGGTTTCATGCCGAAACGATCAACGAATAGTAATTTGCTGCTGTACTCTTCTTTCATCGCAGAAGCTCTTCAGAAAGGCCAACAAGTCGACTCAATTTACACCGATTTCTCTGCTGCATTTGACAAGATTAATCATCAAATTACTATCGCCAAGTTTGAGCGATTGGGATTCTCTGGATCATTTTTTCGCTGGTTACAGTCCTACCTGAATGGCCGGGAAATGGCCATTTAGATTGGGGATATTCATCCTATTTCCTCGTTACCTCGGGGGTGCCACAAGTTAGTCACTTAGGTCCGGTAATTTTCTTGGTCTACCTGAATGATGTCCATCCACATTTGAAATGACTCAAGCTTTCATTTGCTGATGATTTCAAACTATGCTCGATAATTTCATTCTCCCGCCGACGCATTTTGCTCGATTTTGACTACAATGTTGGCGCTGTCAGTCTAAAAAGAGAATCAGTGATCAAAGATCTAGGTGTTCTATTAGATTCGAAGCTGACTTTTAAGGACCACATCGGATACATCACCTCAAAAGCCTCTGAAACACTCGGTTTCATCTTCCGAATAGCTAAAAATTTCAAAAACATTCAATGTCTCAAATCCCTGTATTGTTCACTAGTGAGATCGATTTTAGAATACTCGTCTATTGTTTGGGCACCATACTATCTCAAAACGATCGGCTGATCACCATAATTTTGTTTTGCTTTGTGCGGGTGTATAAATCAATCAGAAAGTGAAAATTCATTTAGCATCCAGTTGTGTAGTGCGGTTGATAATTAAAATAATTAGCGTTCGTTCGATTGTTTTTGTTTTAAACCAAACTACGCGCTATACAGGGCAGACCGTTTACCAAACCCTGCCACAATCCCCACCCCATATATACAACATCCCAGTGATTTCTCGTGGAAGTGCAGAATACTCGGCTTCTATCAAAGCGAGTATCATGTCAACATTCTCCAACCCCTTCCTTAATTGACCTGCCCGACACGGCCGGCGCTGGTGTTGCTTATTTTTGGGTCACCAGTTCTTATACATTGAAGATGATGTTAGTCCCAAACTGCATCTATTGGTTCTCTGTGTAATTACAGCTGACCTGGAAATAACGGAGTTGCAACCGTTGGCGGTCAAACATGCCCATGCTCATGCTATAAGAAGGGAAACGTTTTCTTCGATTCTCAAGTCCCTTTCTTCGTTTCTTATATCCCCCTTCTCATGGTAAAAGGTACGAAGTGAGAAATGAAAAACGAAAAATGAGAAGATAGACGTCTTATTTTTTACTTCTCGTTTCTCTCTGTGAGAAGTGAGTATAAAGAGTAAAAAGGGGTAAAGGGTCGTTTGGCCGAATGTCACTAGGCCGAACAAACCATTTGGCTGAAACCCATCTGCTCGAAAGTAATTTGGCCAAACGACCGAATAGGTCATTTGGAAGAATATGTCATTTGACGTCTCACTTCTCACTTCTCAATCATCATTTCTCACTTCTAAACTCTCGAACTTCTCACTTTCCACAATGAGAACTGAGAAGTTGTAAGTGAGAAGTGAGATGTCTCACTCACCATTTACTTCTCATTTCTCACTTCTCAATTTACCCTCAACACTTTTCACAATTGAGGAATTGAGAAATGATGAGTAAGAAATGATACGTCGCACTTTTCATTGCTCACTCCTCAGTTCTCACTTCTCAAAAAAGTGGGAAGTGCGAAGTGAGTAGCGAGTCGTCGCACTTCTCATTTCTAGCATGGAGCGAGGAGCTGGCACTCCCCGAAAGTAACATTAACATCTCCATAGCTCATAATTTTCAAAGGGGTGACAACTCATTGGCTTTCAGAAGGTCGGTGGCCGAGCTATTGAACAGATAATTTAACAATTACGAACACGGGTATATGGATGGGTCCGTTTCAGGTCGTGGAGTTGGCATCGGGGTCACCAGGACCAACATGACAATTTCGAAAAGTCTCCCGGTCATCTGTACCATCGTCTCGGCCGAAGCAGCTGCGGCTTTCATCGCCGCCACCTTTCCATCCAGGAAGCCCGTCATCGTCCTATCTGACTCTGCTAGTGTTATCTCCGCATTTCAGAGCGAAACGCCTCAACACTCCTGGATCCAAGGCATCCTAGAAAATATGCTCCCGAACACGACTTTTGCCTGGATCCCTGGGCACTGCGGAGTGCCTGGCAACACCCCGGCTGATTACCTCGCCGGAGTCGGATATCAAGGCCGAAGTTTTGCATCAACTGTCCCTGTGGAAGACGTTAAAATCTGGTATAAAGACAGTGCGAGACAACTGGGAAATATCCTGGAGAGCTTCTACTACTAGAGAGCTGCGGCAAATCAAGGGAACCACATCGGCTTGGACGAACCTAAGCAACCTAAAGGACCAGACAATCCTCTCTCGGCTCCGAACCGGACACATGCGGCTCTCACATAACTTCGACGAGAGTGGGATTGTGGGAATTTTGGAAGTATTGGCTAGTATTTTTTATTTCTTGCTCGGTTTTGTTAACATAAACGGTAACGGCTGAAGGACACAAGAAATCGGTTTCAGCTGAGATTTTTGGACAAGATCGAGTAGATCATGGCGCTAGGGCGTCAATCAACTGTATGCTATGCTCTACCCGGAATATGTAGACCAGCTTCGGCACTAGACCGATAATCCGCTAAAGCGAGAAATTGCTTCAGATTTAGGTTGATCTGTGAAAATGCAAAACAAGTGAAAGAGCAATGTTGGTTTTACGAAAGCCTTCCACCGAGACGAATGGGGAACTGTGACCAAGTCACAGGCTCTAAGTAGCGTTGATTTGCACGATAACGCGATCCAAAGGGAGTTGGTGGCATACACATGTGATCATAAGGTGTTTTTTTTTGGGAAATGTAGGTTGAGCCCTAGGGAGAGTTCAGTAAGTAGGACCAGTAACGACTGGAGGAGTACCACTTCAACACAGACATTATCTCATTTTGTCAAGCTGAGTCATTTGGTATAAAACACTAATGGCCTTCATATAGCCTTCTCGTTTACATTCATTGAGAAAAGGAAGCAAAACACTAAATCAGTGGATTTTTTAAAAAGTATAAAATTAGATGGCATTTCAGCCTACTCGAATACTTCAGCCGCGAAGGAAAATAAAATTAAATAGAATACATTTGAATATAAAAGAATGAAAACATTATTTTAAACTTTATTAAAATAACAAAACTGAATGATCTAATCAAACCAAACTTTGACTAAAACGAAATAGAAATCATCATTCTTAAAAAAAAACTCATTCAAATAACATATTTCAGACAACTAATTCAAAACGCTTCGTTACTAAAGCCACCTTTAGACCAAAAATCGTACAAATCAAAATCTTTGCTCGGACTCCTCATCGGTACAGCCCCGTGGATGTCCCAATATCCATCGGGATAGGTATAGCGGTACCTTTATCTGTGATTTCATATAAAGTTTAAGAAATACCTGAGCAAAAAACAACTGCTTCATTTCTTCTCAATGGTAATTGTTGGCACCTCGCTTCGGACAAACAACAAATTCCAAGTTTTTAATAACAGTAGCAGTATAATAAAAACTTCCCACAATATACAAACGGATTAGATAAATTCAACTTTTTTTTTCATTGCGCTCTTACGTTTAGTGTTTTTTTATCCTAAGGTTCATGTATGCTTCTAGGAATACCTAAGGCTGTTTATTTCTTCCTGCAACTAGAGAGAGTTCTCTTAACTAGTACTATATGCAACTGATGTTTATATGTACCAGGATTATCTGCTTTCATGCACTTATTAACTGCTGCCCAGTTGTCAGACTCGTTAGCCGCTAATGCTCCCGTATATTGCAACATATTTAGGCTTAGGAAAGAATCGAGAATTTAATATATTTTACCACAACAAATAACCGCGTTGGCTGAGTTCAATAGCTAGCTAGCAATTTTCTACAAATAAAGTTCAACGTTTAAACTAATCAAATAATCAAATAGATCGATAGAGTTCATACTCGTAGTTTATCAATTCACAAAAAAGAGATCACAAAAATTCATCACACTGCATGCCAATCCGAGAATACTATTTCGATCAGCCTATTGTCTACTACCTCATAATAGCCGGTGGCAAGAGTCCACGCACCTCTGTCTGCGATGGTCAGGCCTGTTAGGATGTGTTGTACCACAGCTGACCACAACGTTGACGAATCAAATACGGTGAGAAGCGCCGACCGAGGGGTCGTCCCAGTAATGTAGTATGTAGAAAGACATGCACTAAACAAAGGACACGGGTACTACAAAAGTTCAATTAATTTACGCAGCGGTTCATCCCGAACAGAAAAAAAGCAAAAATGGTTTTGGAAGTTATGGCCAAGATACTATTTTTTACATCAATCAGGGTCTTGAAAAGACGATACACTGCCAGCTACCTGAGTCTGCCAAACATCACAACATATTGTTCAGAAACTGTTTGGTTTCCGAAGTGGCCTATCCACCAACTGACCCGAGTAACCAACATCCTTAGACGACTTCTAAAGACTTCAAGCTTGTATTTAAAACCTTTTTCATGACTATACTCGATGTCGAAAAGACATTCGGCATAAGGCATCATGGCCTTTTGTACAAACTTCAACTCTAGAATTTCCCCAACTACACCTAGTGAAAATCATCCACAACCATTTCCATCGGCTAGCATAGGTACTCCGAATCTCAATCAGCGGAGCGATTTTCATTACGCACATCATCGAATTACTGTGCTGATATAACCAATTACATTTGATTGATTTTGAGTCCGAATTAGACCACAGACGAGCATAGCAGATGTAACCCCAATGAATTATTTTGACTGATTGAGTCGTTTAAGCTACGTATAAGTACCCCCATGAAAAATCACACCGTTTCATCTAGTAAAATTATAGTCATTCGATGCAACTAATTGTGTCAAAACGCAAACAATCTAATTTAAGAGTTCAACATCCACGCTAAGATTTGGTCTTCTTCCTCAATTTCTGCTTCCACCCGTTAGCACATTCCCCCAAGGCATCGGACCGTTCAGAGGAAACGTGATTCCTGAAACGCGAAAAAAAAAGAATCACATATACCTTGGATGGGAGTAAATGAACAACATGGGACCGGCCGGCGGCGGCAACGACGATCGTTGAATCTTGGTCGCGGCTGAAATCGAAGAAACAGACACACAAACCCCGAACAAAAAAACTTGTTTATATTTCCCTTATTGATCTTTTAACATTTGTTTATGGTTGCGTGTTTAGGGGCTCTCTCGTGGCTATAAAGAGATCAAATGACGTTGATTCCGATATCTTTTTCCTCCGAGATTTTTGCATTTTGCTTGAGATGATAGGTTGTACGATCACTTAAAAACATATGCGTGTTTTAAAGTTCTACATTTTGCGTAAACCGTGACTACGGCTGATAAGCGTTGTCTTAATGATTCTGAGCCTTGTTCTGAGCCCATTTTTCCTCGTTTGGGCAAATTGGCATAACGATCAGATAGCGGAAGCCTTTATAATTCTACTAGTGTTGTTGGTTTGTGTGAACAATCCATCATGGGCTCGGAATCGTCGAACCAAGGTTTTATTTACGCTTGGTTTTTAACTCTTTCCTTCCCATGGTAGCTGTAGAGCTCCATCAAATTTAGGATCTTCCAACATTCATCAAATTATTTCAACAGCAAGAACCAGCATTTGACACAACTTCATGGTTTCATTAAATTGCAAATATAATCAATTTTGTGTAAAATAGTGAAACTATTGAGAGCAATCATGTTGATTTACAATCAAAAACTTTTTTTTCGGCTTCCAATAATTTTAGCTATGCCTTTGTTCTAGCATTTTTTTTTCATAGGTGATTTCTTCCTATTGAAAACTTTGAAAAAAGTTGTGGGAAAGAGAGGGTTAAGCCCTAATCATATGTTATAGAAAATATGATCTTTTTCTAGAGAACAATACGGATCTTTTGGATTGCTCCGAGTTTCTTCCTTGTAATGCAATGTGAATTAAAATAATATGTGTATCATCTGTTTTAGTTTTAGAAATAGTTGCAAGCAGAAAGGGCTTTCACCCAATGGACATTACACATAATGCACACATCGAATAATGCGATTCATCTGAAAACCTATTTTGTTCGACTTCTAATTATGCCGGTGAATGGTTCCCTAAACAATAATACTTAGATTTAGGTGAATTGATCAAAGATTTTCTTATAAGCACATCATCAACGCCAGACACGGCAAGATGGTGGGTAGGCATGGTAGCGCGAGCCAACCGAGTGTGTGATTTAATTCCGGCTCATTGAACGTTTGCTCTATCTGTCAGCGGGCTCAGCAGCCAACGACAGTTCAACGCGGGTCTCCCCGGTTTGAAATGGAAGAGATTTATGTTCGTTGGGTAATTTAAGGATCTTTGTCGTTCGATTAGACTGTCACGCCTCGCTAATAGAAATGTCATTGACAGAGGGGGATGCGACCATCCGTCCTCCTCCATCTACTTCTTCCAGTTAATGTCTGCTTTTTATAGTGGATTTGACATATATGGACGGCCGATGATGGGAAGCGTTTGCAGTAGATTCAAAAAGCCGGAGACGTTCTTGGGTTGTTAAACAGACAGAATGACTGTTATCTTCTAATACTAATAAGCATGTACCGTGGACTCCGGGCATTTGACCGTTTTTAATCTGAACACTTTTAATTTGAACCCCGTTCATTCGAACGTTCACATTAAAAATGGTTCAACCGTCACTCAACACGAGGGATAAAAAAAGAAGAATGGAACATCGTGAAGGAACTAAGTAGTGAGAAGTGAGACGTCTCACTTAACACACATCATTTCTCATTTTTCAAATGACTTGTTCGGCCAAATTACATGTTCGGTCAAATGACTGAAGAATCACAAATTACTACGGCTAATGGAATTCAAAAGAATTTTAAAAATTACGAGCTGACTTTTTTGATAAAGATTTATTACACGAGATTAGAAATTCACAAATCACCAAAAATAGGACCTTCCAATCTGCCAAATTCACGATTCAGCCATCTTGGATTTTAATATGGGACAGCCAGTAAGTTTGTTTACTAGGGTGGTTCAAAAAATCGATTTTGCTCCACAGTGCTCATCTGTTTCTTTACCATGTTCTGAGTGTCCTTTGAAAATTTGAGCTCATTTGGATTTAAACTGATTTAGCACAAGCCGTTTCAAGTTTGCATGCAAATTAGTATGGGGAAATTTATTTTTTCATTATACTGTTAATGACGTTTCCCCATTAAGCGGAGGTTAAAAGAAAACCTACTTAGCTAGAAAAAATACTCAACAGCTGTCACCCAACGAAAATCGTATGTTGATTAATCACCCAATAATTAGTAATCGATTTTAAGACAGGTTGCGAATCTTTAGTCATGATCGTTAAACGTTCGTTGAGGGCATCACTGAAATGTGCAGTGCAACATAGTAGCCTGAATTTGTGTGTGCTATCTTTCGCGCCACGAGCAGCAATGTTGCCTGTTGATGAGTTATGCAATTAGCTCCAGAGAATCACGGTATAGATTAAATTCGATTACTAATTATTGGAACGATTAATTGAGATGCGGTTTTCACTGAGTGAAAGCTGTTGAGTATTCCTTTTAGCTATGTAGGTTTTCTTTTTACCTGCGCTTGATGGGGAAGCGTCATTAACAGTATAATGAAAAAATAAATTTCCCCATACTAATTTGCATGCAAACTTGAAACGGCTTGTGCTAAATCAGTTTTAATCCAAATGAGCTCAAATTTTCAGAGGACACTCAGAACATGGTAAAGAATCAGATGAGCACTGTGGAGCAAAATCGATTTTTTGAACCACCCTATTGTTTACGTTTTGCACTGAAAATGAATTTTTCACCCCATACTTCTTCTCTTACATGAACATGGCAAATTGGAACACCTAGTAGTGTATTCATCTTGCTATCTATAGTGTACTTTTCCACTTCAGTTTCAATCTACAGCCCTTAATATAGCTTCAGATCTAACAAAACACGCTTATTACGAACGAGATCAGATTGTCAACTAAGTAATTAGTGGGTCATATTGTTACCTTTACTGGATCTAAGCCTGACGATATGACCAGAGCCTCACCATTTCGCACCATGTCGAAGTATCTCTATTCCGCATTGATGTGATATCTAACGTGTTATGGCAAGTTGGTGGTCGCCAGAGATAGCAACATCAGTGGTACAGACACCACGCTTGTCTGAGTCCTTTGTAATCAGCTGAACATTGAGTAATCAAGCTGAACAGAATTGGAGCCAATGGAAATTGTTTAGATGTATTGTTTGAAACCAAATAAACCAGTCCAATGCAATGACTTTACAAATATGACACTCTCCGATCGGGTTACATACGAGATTTTGTTTTGGGTGGAGTACAAGTTTAAACTACGCTTTCATAAACTCCCTGAACAGAAAAACGTAACTTAAAATTGGATCAATTTATTATACAATAAAGAAACCATATATTTTTAGACTCAGTGCTCATTCCTTGTGCATGTCATTTATCTTTTGTTATGGTCATCAAAACCGATAGCCCCTTTTGATTCCGAACTTCGGATGATTCCTTTATCTCAATCACTTTCAGCACGGGCGGTGCTCGTGATGGAGAACGCTTATCTGACGCCCTTCAACTCTCGACCAGATATACTGGCTGCATCGCCAACGGTCATCCGCTCAGACTAAGTTGAGGGGAGCAATAGGGGAAAAAATGGCAAAATATATCTGAATAAATTATTATACTCTCCACACGACGACGTCAACCTGCGTCTCTGCGCTTCGATGAACTTCCCTTCCCGCCTGCCAGCGACGCCCGTCTTCGACCGACCAGCAACAACGACCACCAAGGAAGCGGACCAGAGACCCATCGCAACGCCAGTGCGGTCGGTGTCCGACGACAGAAACAGAGCCCATCGGATCGCATCGCATTTGACTTCTTCGCCACGACAAAGGAAAAGGGGGCTCACCCACGAGATATGTAGTTACGATGACGATGAACGACCACTGTCATGAGCATAAAAACCGGATAACCGAGAAAAGGTAGAGAGCGGTGCAAAAGGACATTCTTTATTTTGATTAGATTTTTCTTTTCGACCTGCAGACTCACTCCATTCATAATGCGCCATTGGGCACCTATCTCACGTGCTCACTCACATGGAGGAACGGCCAATTGAGCGAGGGTGGGTTGTTTGGAAGATAGTGCCATGTCCATTACCATCAGCAGCGCAGCGAGATCAGCAGGATGATCTGCGCCAGCAGCGACGACCTACCTTTCCTGTTGCTGGCCATTGTCTTTCGATGAACGTATGTGTGTATGTGTACATAGGGCTGTTGTTGGTACGGGATAAAGCATCCTCCCAGAAAGAGGATATGCTCGGACCAGTCCTCACTCCAGCATACCAACTTTCAGCCGACTGGCAGCCGCTCCATGGATGCGAGCATGTCCTTTTGTCAATATGTATAATTTATTTACCAACTTATTTAGCATTGTGCCTGCTCAGGACGGGATGGTTGACCACGTAACCGGTTCCGGTCATGTGGAAGGAAGTGGACACAGTCCAGCGATGGCAGTCCCATCTCACGGTTGACCACCTTCCGAGATTATTGACAGTTGACATAATCGTAAAAGATCGTACAATATTTTACGCCTCTGCGGACGACCGACACGGCGACAACAACCAGTAACTTGAAATATTTGATCACACAGCCGGCCAACAAACGGTCGCCGTTGTCGTTGCTGTCATTAAAGAGTTTGCCGTCCATCGATCGGAAAGTGTTGATAGGTTGTATGATGGTCGTGTCGTTGCGTTGCATGAGTTTATACACTCAGTATGACACTCAGGTAAATATGGCTCACAGGAAGAATACCAGAGCAGTAATAAATGCAAAATCCTATTTCCAGTAATTTCTTATTAGGCCTACGGGTCATTTTTTTCTCGTCTTTTCCTTGCAACATTATCTTGTAACGTTCGTTTTTTATTTACACTGAGGTGTTCGGAGACGAGCCAGCCTCGGGCTGAAAGTCTCCCTAATAAAGACATAAAAAATACACTGAGGTTGCTTTTTACGCGGTTTGAGTTTGGTTATGAATGGCCTTTGGATTTATAAAACTCAATAAATTAAAGTGGTTTTTAAAAAGATTTGGGAATTAACGTATCTTTCGATGGATTCTCGAGGTTTTCTTATCAATCGATTCAAAAACTCTCCAGCAATTTTTACACCCTGCATCCGAGCCTTCCCATTACATAGATTACGTCAAAAGTATTAATTAACCAATCCTGTTCATGCATAATCAAGACGAACATCAGACAAAATTTATTTTTAAAAATCTTTTATTTTTAGATTTCCTTTAATAAATTAAATTTATAATTTTATAATAAATAAAATAAAAAAGAATATTTAATAGTTTATTCGATGGGCCTTTGGCCCACTAATTTATTTTCTCTGTGCTTAAAAAGACCCGTGTGTCGCGAGTGCATGTTATTTTCGTTTGGTATTTCACAAAAGATATTTTAGTTACAAGATAAAGATTGTCGCTGTCCGGAACATCTTCTGCTGGCGAAGATAGGGAGCTAAATGTCAATGAAGGAAAAATACAAACGATTTGACAGTTTGGTACCCAACATGTTTCGGACAGCAGAACAAAGGGAACCGAAACGACAATCTTTATCTTGTAACTATAATATCTTTTTATTTCACGGATAGTTGTCCATGGCGTCTGGAAGAGTTCGTTGGTGGCGTTTTCTGTGCTGCAGCAGGACAGTTTTCGCTACGGTGGCGTCTTTGGCGGCCATGACAGCACGTCGTGTACCAATCAGCATCGGAGGCGATCGTCTGCGGATCTGGCAATCGACGGCACATAAATGAAAATAAATTATATTTGAAAGAGAATCAAGTTGAGATGTATTTTTTGTACAATCACTGGTGACCGGCCTATTTTTGACGTCAAGCGATGTTTTCTCGCGTGATTCTTAGTTCGGTTAAGTGCTGTCGATGATTCAAAATGCGGTTTGTAAAGAAGAGTAACAAGAAAAGTTGATTCTAGGAGAACTTTCTTCATATAAAAAAAACATAATCGCTTGGCGTCGGTAGCGGAATCATGGCGGCAGCTGCCGTTGGCGGGCTGCAGAAATTTATTCACTGAGGTGGCGTTTTCAACGATTCAGCTCTCGTCGGCGAACAATGATTTTTTTATGCGAAATTATTACATTGGTTTTATTGCTATTAGTAACTGGTAATAAAATCGATTCTCTCCAGGGTCGCAACTTTATATTCAGGAAGGTTGCATCGAGATGAACTTTCTTAAAAGTTTAAAACATACACTGATGGGGTCGCTTTTATGGCGAATAGTTTTTATCAACTTTTCGGTCTACTTCAATTTTCGTAGTATTTTAATTACCTCCAATTTTCTTAGATTTTCAATGGATTTTTTCGTAAGGTTAATTTAATGTTTTAATAACTCTCCAGAAATACTTTGGTATTTGATTTTGAGGAAATACTCAAATGTGCAAGGGATTCAAATGCATATTTATTTTGCTTTTCGATAAACCGTAGTGCAAACTATAGTTTTTTTTTGAGTGGCCCTCCGCTTTCCCCCACACCAAAAAGCTGCATTGAGCTCTCTGGTAGTGGACACTCAATTCTCAGCCATGAAGAAAATTCAAACAATAAAAAAATACTAAATTAAATGGCTGAGAATACAAAACAAAAAGCAATAATTAAGAATAAGGAAAGCTATCATATTAAACAAATGAGTGCTTCTATTGGGTTGTTTCCCTTTGAAAGAAGCACAAATAATAAACTAAGTGAATAAACGTAATTATATTTGATTTCTAATTTATTTAGTAGTTAATTAACCGTATTTTACATAGTGATCTAAATTGTAAAGTGGTGGTATACTAAATTGTAAGTTGAGGAATTTGATTTTTTAAGAAACTTTTGATGTTAGTTTTAAAAGAAGTATAGTTCATTTCTTGGAGATTTCTAGGCAGTTTGTTGTACTTTGTTGGAGCTATGAAAGAGAACCGATTTTGGCAAAATTAGAAGATGCATGAGATCTGACAAGATGATTGGCTTGTCTGGTATTATGATTACGAGACTGTAAGTTAAATATTATGTTGTGGAAAGTCGCAGGATTGTGTAACATTTTATGTAGCATTAAAAGAGTTTGTTCTTCACATAGACCTAAGACTGGTAGTATGTTATGAGGAAAGTCTGTGTATAGTCAAACCGTCGGATAGAGGAAAAGTAAGTTATAAATCAATTTTAGGCACCTATTCTGTAGCGTTTGCAGTTTTTTTAGTTTTGACTTGCACGCTCTTCCCCATGATATAATCAGATAATTTAGGTGCGAATGTATATGAGCAAAATAGAACAGGAGCAAAGCTTTTCTGGGAAGAAAACTCCGAACCCTGTATAAAATTCCACACATAGAGGACATTTTGTTTGCGACCTTTTGTATATGATAGTCCCAAGAAAGAGTAGAGTCCAAATGTATTCCGAGGTATTTGAAACATTCTCTATTTGGTCAGCACCCACAATTAGGTGTGATAAATTTTGAAGATCTGAAAATCATATATTTGGTTTTTTGCACATTTAAGGTAAGAAGATTTTCTTTGAAATAATTCTGAAGCAGTCCTAAATCATGTTGCATGGCAGCACTAGTGTCTGGATAGAACAAGGCTGTGTCGTCAGCAAATAATCTGGGAGTACCCAAGAGATTTAACTTCTCAATATCATTGATGTAGATGGGAAACAATAACGGCCCAATATTGCTTCTTTGAGGAACTCCTGTTGTGACTTGCCTAAGGCAACTATTTAAACCATCGTAAGTAACGAACTGCTTCCTACTCTCCACCAATGATATCATTTGCCACTCCCCGGACTCCATAAAGTGCTAGCTTATTAAGCAAGATTCCATGATCTAGAGTATCGAAGGCCTTTTTAAATCCAGGAACAGGCCACCAATAAGTTTCTTCGAATTTGGGTCACTGACTTTTAGCTCCGTAATCGCTATAGCAGTACTGCTACCATTGCGGAAACCGTATTGGAGTGAGTACAGTACATTATGCCTTTCTAAGAAGTTGATTAGACGACTCATCAACAATTTTTCAAAAATTTTGTTAAAAACCGATAATGTAGAGATGGGTCGGTAATTATCAACACAGCAAGGATCTCCAGACTTGAATGTCGGAAAAACTTTAGCAATCTTAAGACAGTCAGGATATGAACTATTTTGGATGATCGAGTTGAAACATTCGGACAGTAGTCGTGAAATAGAAATGGCATTATTTTTACTATCTTTGCGGGTAAATTATCTGGACCAGGACTTTTGTTGGACTTCAGATCGCCAATAGTTAAAATGACTTCATTAACAGATGCAGGCTTCAAAAATATGGAATCTGCTATTGGATGTATATAGCGTAGAGGACTACTATTGGTGGCACCAATCTTTTCCGCCAGTTTCGGTCCTATAGTGGAGAAATGTTTGTTAAATACATCGCAGATCGTATTAGCATCAGATATAGCAACCCATCATAGACCAATGATAATTTTGGTGTGTTTGTAGTGCGCCCTAAAATATAATTCATATTTTTCCAAAATTTAGAATGCGAAGTGTTGTTCAACAGGTTTTCATAACAAGATTGTTTGGCCTTTTATTTAGATACCTCGAGTATTCCTCGTACATTCCACTGTAGTACGCGAATATGTTTCAAGTTCTCTTTATTGTGAGCCACATTGAACTCATCAATGTGATTGTGAAAATAGTTTATTGTTGGATCCATTGAAATAGTGAATAACAAGAACTAAAGTAATATTATAATCTATTCTATTTTTTGCTAGAATTATTCTGATACTGAAGACTGCTTGAGTACTATCGCATATTTATCAATAAGACGATTCAAATCTTCTCTAGTTTGGATGAGCTCCGTTTTAGATGCTTCATTCTTTTTTACCAAAACCAGAATCTCTTTTCTTGGAAAGTGCAATATTTTTTACCTGCTTGTTGCTGAAAGCGATTTTAATTGGTGCCAACACGTTGGACTTTTTACTAGCGTGTAATCTTGTAGCAGCCACTACCGAGCCTGCAGGCAGCTCTGCACCGATATGCTTGAAGGTTTTATCAACAAAGTGCATGACATTTTCGTTTACCACGTGGGGTAAACCTACCAGAATTGCATTTTTCGACACTGATTTGCGTTCCGATTTTTCTACATTGGATTCCAGTAGAAAGACTAAATGAGCCAACTCAGAATGAGATTTACTCAAAACACTAATCGTTTGTTTTAATTCTTTATTTTCAGCCTTAAGAATCCTGAACTCAAACAAAATGTCATCAAATTTTCCTGATAGAAATTTTTGCGATTTTTCAATCGCTCCCGCTACTAATTGTACATCAGCTTTAACATTCTTCATTTGCTCTGCAACAGCACTGCCCACAGTGACTCTCAATTCTGAAGTAAGAGTTTTGGTATTGGACGACACTGTATTTTGTGTATCTACGATACGCTTGTACATTTCGGAGCAGTTAGCAGTGCAAAAATACACGTTAGCCTTTACTCTGTGGATCGCATTACCACAAATGTTCCGACATTTGAAATGTGCGGTAGAAAAGCAATACAGGCATGTGATGATGTTGTTAAAATCAGATTCTTGTTTTTTTACAGACTATACAACTTACGATTTCTTTACCCATGTCGGTCAGAGGGTTAAAAAGTGCATATAACGATAACGAAATAAATAACACAAATTAAAAAACGCATATATTGTTATTATCTATTCAGGACGATATTATAGGACACTAGGATGGATGTATATTTATGAAATGATAAATGATGGCAGTCAATGGTATGTCTTGATAGTTTAAGTTGAGCGACTTATTTGGAAGAGTAATTCTCAATACTGCTTTCACACGGCATCAATGAGCAAATGGATCTACTAGCTATTCGTTCCGTTTTCACCACGGGGATGACAAGCTACGCCATCTTTGTCACATCTTTTCTGAGTCACCAATACGAGTGCACTGCGAATGCAACACAAACAATATCCAGGGTGAAAATGATATAAAACGAACGAAGGCATAGACAATGCCTTGTGCAAGTAGCATTCTAGAGAATCGAGCAAATAAGTTGAACATTCTTAAGTTTAAAGCATGGAATCGAGTGTAAAATAGTTTTAATGTATAGTTCGTTCGTTTTTTCTCTATTTTCTCATGATTGTATCATGTTGCATTATTGAGTGAAATGTGCGTTTTGCATCATATTTTCCTGTAAAAACGTAAACATTCAAAATTCGCGCACATACTATTGCAAAATAAATCAGTATTGGGGTGATTTGACACTGGGGGATAAATTTATCACCCAAAAAAGCACGAACAGGCGAACCTGTCAAAATCCATAGTGAAAAAATTGGGTGTCGGTGTTTTCACAAATTGGGTGTTTTCACTTAATGTTCGCTTTTCTGACCACAGCCCCTCCTGTATACACACAAATCGTCTGAGCACGGTTGTGTGTAGTGAAGAAGGCCCTTGCCTGCCACGAGCAAAACAACAATTGTGTGCAAATTAACGTACTAGAGTAGCTACCAGGTCGGTAAAGTCTAGTACTTTCGTTCCACGAAACCAAGCAATGGGTGAACCATTCACCTGGACAGCAGCAGTAGCAACAACAACAATAAGACCATACAGAATTATTCATATGTCGAAACCACAATATGTTCAGGTTTGTCTCTAATTTAAGGTGACTCGGGGAAGCACTACACACCGTGTTATTTTGCCTATCTTTTGTCTCTTTCTAGCATTATCACCTCGTAACTTTGAAGCGGTGTATTTCGGTTTTTAGTTGTTTGATGTAACTGTAAATGTATCAGCATGTAGATGGAGAGTAAGCACGCGTCGCTGATACTTTTTCAAAATCATATTTGTTGTAGAAAAAAAATTAAGCATTCAATGATGAAAATGATGACGATTTGATGATTGTTTGTGCTTCCCGTATCCCCTTAAAAATCATGCATATTAGCATTGAGCAATTCGCACAAATTCGTAGGTGGTACAAGCCTGGACTATTGTATGGGAGTAGCAACACTTTTATCCGTTACCACAGATATTAGCACAGGCACTCCTGCTATAGTCGAGATTTGTCCTGGCCACGTCCTTGAAAAAGCTGAGAAAGGGGAAGGAGTAGGGGAACTGTACCGGTTTTGGCCATGTTCCTAATTTGGCCAATTTTGCGAATAACTCCGAAAATAAAGCAATTCGCGAGGGTTTTATTAGTTCCAACAAAAGATATATCCCTCACGGTTCAACGCTGCTTCCAACTGATCGATTATTTCGGAAAAATATGTATTTTCCAGGGTTGGCCAAATTAGGCACCCCTATATCGCTAATGAGCATTATTATGGAGTATATTGCTAATGAGCAATATTTTTGTAATAACATAACCTTTGTGTTTTGGTATTTTAGAACGAATGTTATCCACATCGACCTTACACCCGACTAATGTTGGGTGATCAAAACGACCTGGTTTGCGAATATTGGTGAGTGTTTTGCCATTGACAACGGGTAAAATTCATCAAAAAATTGACATAAGGAAACCAAATCAGCTGTTGTTTATTTATTTATTTATTTTTTTCAAAGTAACAACCCCAACAACAATCGTGATTGTATCAGAGTTTTATAGCTTACTTTAGAACCTAATCTTAAAACCTCTCATGCAGACCTCCCCGTTCATGCCACGACCAGGGCCCTGTAGCATAATCAGACTAATAATATTAGCTACAAGTTACAAGTTACAAGTCAAAAAATTACAAGTACTTGTAATTTGTGTTGCATAAAAGTGATTCGTCAACTAATAATATTAGTACTTGTATTATTAGTAAGGTTGAAATGACAAGTTCATGACAGTTCATTTACCTGTCAAAATTCATCCGACAGTTCACTCTGAATGCGGCGATAAATGATTTGTTTATGTTTTTCTCCAAGTTTGTGCATACACGGGTAGATCAAACAACCCAAATTTTGAGTTGTTTTCGATCTGGCATCTCTTTCATTCCATCCTTTGATGTCAAAAACAGAGAAAGAAAACCACCCAACGATAGCAGTTCGATGGGGGAAGCCAACGCTAGGTTAAAGAGGTTGAACTCAAATTTAGGTTGTTTAAATCTATTTGAACTTTACATTAGGTGGAAACAACTTAATATTTAGGTACTTTTTCACACGGGATCAAACGGAAACTACTCAAATCCGAGTTGGGCCACCCAACTCAAAATTGGCTTCCCCCACCAACGGTCCAAATTAAGTGAAATGAACTTAATTTTGAGTTGTTTGAACTTCATTTTGGGTTTTCTGATCTAACCGTGTAGAATACTGCGATAGACATACACGGAACACGAATTTATTATCCTTCTCTCTTTATTTTTTGATTCCGCGGTTCAATCCGATTTCGTGGTATTGGCATTTTTTACGAAGATAAAGTAATGCACACTGGAGTGATTTTTTACGTGGTTTTATAGGTGGATTTTGAGATTGACATGGGTTTTAATTTGGGCGATTTATACTTGCGGGTTTCAATTTACGTGTTTTGCGGGACTTATGCGGATTTGGATTTTGTTTTTAGTCCAATAATTGAAATTGTTGAAATTATTATGAAATTCAGGCAATCAATCAGATAAATCTTCTCAAAATTTTAGTTCAAAATACTTACTGATGATAATATCGTATCAAATTTATTTTTAATATCAGTACAACAACTCACATTTGAGTTGAATAAAGTACATTTTAGGTAAACTAAAGTTACTAAACTTTGCTATAGGTAATATGTTTTTACATGGTTTAAGTAAACGGTTTTAGGTAAAAGGTAAAAGGAACGGTTTTAAGCGAAAATAACCCACTTTTGAGTGTAGCGCCCCAACATTTTTTTTAACTTTATATTTGTTTCTTAGTTGTTTATGTTAATAATATAAAATATATAGTTGTCCAATCCTAATACATTTTCATTAGTTTCTATATGATAACTGAAAAATTGACCTTTGAATACTTGATGTCAGCACTTAAAGTATTTCTGCTTTCTCCAGAGTTATTTGAAAAATTTCATAATTCTCAGTTTTGTATTAGAACGAGAAATTTATTCTTAGTGCATAGTATTTCACTGTATGGTAATTTAAAGCACTTTGAATAATAGTTTTTCTCTCTGTTAAGTCATTAAAAACAATAAAACGATGTCTATTTACTTTGAACAGCTGAAATAATAAAATAAAAGCTACTTGTAAATTAAATTACGGCACCATTCATACTTGTAAAAGAAACTACAAGCCAACGCTAATAATTTGTACTTGTATTTTCTTTATGCAACAGTCACTTGTAAATTCTGCTAATATTATTAGTGCGCTTCACTTGTAATATTAGACTTATAAATTGATACTTGTAGATTCATTATGCAACGGAAAAATACAAGTTACAAGCTACTCTACTAATATTATTAGTAAAATTTCGATTATGCTACAGGCCCCAGTTGGCTCAGTTTTATTGCAATTAACAAAACCTGATATGCGTTTTAGTTCAGGAGCAACAGTTTCATAATACACTTCATGTCTCTCATAAAACATGCTTCATAAAAGCTCCTCTAGACTTGATGGTTAGAGAACCAAGATATAATCATGATATGACCACTTCATGACGTCGATACCATATATAAGCTAATAAATGAACGGCTATCAACGCTCATGTTGATGATTATTTGGGGAAGACACCCAGAAATCGCCCTCTCGCCAGTTTTCGCTCATCTATTTTAAAACCATCATTTCTTGAAAACTAGTTGTTGGAAACAGTTAAAGTTCAGGTTTTTTCATAATTGATTGACGCTTGTATGGAAAAACTGTTTTCAACAACTAGTTTACGAGAAATGAAGATTTTAAAATAGGTGGGTGAAAGCTGGAGGGAGGGCGATTTCTGGGTGTCTTACCCTGTTTGTTTGTTTTTTTCTTGGGAGCGCAAACACAATATTTTTCCTAATGCAGTGCATGGATTGAAATCAGAAACAAAATAGATTAGGAATAACAATCCGTTGCGTCGTATAAAAAATAATAGTTTCAGCATGTAAGGATCGCCAAAAAGCAGATGCCTTACATGCTTAAGGGCATGCTATGATTTTTTCTGGTGAAACCGTGAAAAATAATTAGTTTAAACCTATGCGCTTCGTTAATTCATATTATTTAGTATACAGACCCCATTCGATTTTGACATCATTGGGTTATGGCAGGGGCAGCAGGGACCATGTCCAAGGGCTTGACGACCCCTCCCCAGCTGTCTGTGAGTCAGGGAGAACTGCCTAGGGCGTGGTGGGATTTAGCAGTGGGCTCTGCTAAAATCCCTCCCAAAAAACCACAAGTGCCCGTAAGCAGACTCTATCAAAGCGACTGTGTGCCGCTTCAAAAGCACAAGCCCAGGGAGTGCCATTGGCACATCAGGATCGATCCCAGTAAGATCCTGATTATGGTATACTGGTTGCATGTTATTGGTCTTGTTTTTGGATATTGAGATATTGTGAACGCGAGGGCTGGTAGTCTGGTTATTCTATTCTCTTAGTAAGGCCGGGTGACACCGACCTGAAACGGCGAATGGGCTAATGGCCAGGCTGTCTTCCGTCCCCTAAAACCGTGGCGGGTCTTGTAGCACGCGGTACAATCTTGTCGCTCAGCTGGCAGCTGTGTGTGGAGTAGGCTCATATGCTCTTTCCTGACTAGCGCTGATCTGTCTCTGAACACGAAAGTGTCAACCCTCGCATGGCTTCCCTGCATGCCACAAAGTATGCATAGATAACCATGGGATCGCGAAGGCGACTACACCAGCAGGATTCAACAGCAGCCGCAAGGAGGACCCAACAGCGATGAATTCTAACAACACAATACACAAAACGTCGAGGGATGCAGGTGAGGCGAATGGTGGTAAGGAGAACCCTTTCACCAGACGTAGCGGCCTTGAAAGGTCTCCCCAAAGATCGCCGGGGGAAGGCGATGGAGAAGCCCGTGGAGGGTCTGAGGAGGTGCCGGTTGAAGTAAAGATGGACGGCCCCACCCTGACCCGCGTCATCAAATCTGTGATGGCGAACCACGAAGAACGCGGTGGTCACATCGATGGAGGTAGTCACGGAGGTATCCGACGTGATTATGTCGTTCCTAGACAACCGGGTTAAGTACAGCAAGGATCTGAAACTTGCTGTGCAGGCACTCTGTGCCCTAGTAGTTGAGGCCAAATCGGAGTGGAGGTCCCTACTAGAGGCCAGCAAGAGTGAAAGAGCTCCGCAAACTTGTCAAGGAGCGGAAGCAGGCGGATAAGGACAAAGAGGAGGCAGAATCGAAAATTCGTCTCCTGTCCGAGGGCAAACGACTGGCGGAGAGCCAGGTCGAGGAACTCCGCAAAAGGATGGCTGTAACAGGGGCGACCCGAAGCTGAGTAAGGTTACGCAGGAGGCGAACCTGAAAGCAGCTGTCGAGAAGTCCGCAGCCCCGAAGCCAGAGAAAAGGAAGAAGGTCGAGCAGAAGGATGGCCATCCTGCCGGTGAACCCAGTGCCCCACCATCGAGGACCACTGAAGCTCGCCGGGAGGAAGATCTACCGTGGAGGGAGGTCGTGAATCCCAAGAAGGCGAGAAGGCAACGGCAGCAGGCGGCAGAGAAAGCGGCAGGCGGAGCGATACGCGCCACTGTTAAGAAGGGTAGAGCCCAGAAGGAGACGGGTGCGCCTTCCAATGTCAGTGGTAAGCGTAAAGACAGAGGCGAGGCGATTATCGTCAGTACTGACGACAAGAGCTACGCCGAAGTCTTGAAGGCCATGAGAGTTAATGACAAACTCGCTGGCCTAGGAGAGGATGTCAACTGCATCCGAAGGACGCGGAGAGGCGAGATGATTCTCGTCTTGAAGCGGGATGCTGCTCAGAAGAGTACTGTGTACAAAAGTTGACGGAGGAAGTCCTGGGCGATGGGGTTCAAGTAAGAGCCCTATGTCCAGTTTCCTTCTGAACATCCAGTGCAAGGGCCTGGATGAAGTAACCGAGGCTAGAGACCTGGTCGACGCACTGAGAGATCAGTGCAATGTCAAGATCCAGGAATCTACGGTTCGGTTACGCAAAAGCTTCATGGGAATGCAGGTTGCCTCATTCCAAGTACCTCAGGCTGAGGCCAAAAGGTAATGGATAAGGCTAAACTGAAAGTGGGTTGGTCGGTATGTCCGCTAAGTATAAGCCAACCGCTTCAGACCTGTTTCCAGGTGTCTTGGCAACGGTCATAAGTCTTATGACTGTAAAGGACCTGATCGCAGTAAGCTATGCCGTAGGTGTGGAGCTGAAGGCCACCAAGCTCGCACCTGTCAGGCTGCACCAAGGTGTCTGATCTGTCCCTGGTACAGACAACAGACACCTCACCGGTGTCCAGGCTTGTCCGGCCTCTAGAAGGATCCAGACACGCAGGTAACACAGCTGAATCTGAACCACTGCAAGGCGGCTCAATTGCTGCTACAACAGTCGGTTACTGAGTGTAAAGCTGATGTAGCTTTGCTGTCCGATCCATACCGCATCCCTGCCGGTAACGGTAGTTGGATTGCGGATAAGTCTCAGATGGTGGCCATCTGGACTTGCGGGCGATATCCCATCCAGGAGATAGTATCATCACCTGATGATGAGGGTTTCGTTATAGCAAAAGGTAAACGGTGTTTACTTTTGTAGCTGCTACTGTCCTCCCAGGTGGAGTATAGTGCAGTTTACTAGGGTAGTAGATATTCTTGCAGCAAAACTAACTGGCTTAAAACCGTTAGTTGTAGCAGGCGACTTCAATGCGTGGGCAGTGGACTGGGGATCCCGGTCCACAAACGCCAGAGGTCATACCCTGCTAGAGTCGCTAGCGGTATTGAACGTAGTCCTGCTGAATGAAGGCCGCGCCAACGTTCAGGGACCGAACGGTGATTCATGCATCGATGTGACCTTCTGCAGCGCGGGATGGACGGTGGAGCCAGAATGGAGGTTCATGAGGGGCATACCTCCAGCGATCATCAGGAAATTCGTTTTATGATCCGGTATACCCCGTAGCAACCACAAGGCGGATCGGCAAAGCCGATCTAGGATGGCGCACCTCGCAGTTCAACCCAGAACTCTTGGAGGAATCACTACGATGGGAGACGCGAACAACGGGATTAAGTGGCGACGAGTTAATCGATGTACTAACCCGTGCATGCGATGTGACGATGCCTAGGAGGACCAAACCTCCCGGAAACCGGCAACCTGTGTACTGGTGGACTGACACAATTGCAGACCTTCGTAGAACCTGTCTTCGAGCAAAGAGAAGGCTGCGACGTGCCAGAACAGACGCTGATAAGGTCGAGAGACGCAGGGTGTTCCAGACAGCGAGCAGAGCTCTGAACTACGAAATCAAATGTAGTAAGAGAGCCTGCTTCGAGCGGCTGTGCAGGATGGCAAACGACAATCCATGGGAGATGCATACAGGATGGTGATGGCTAGGACCAATACCACGCCACCTGAGAAATCTCCGGGGATGTTGGCCAAAATAGTCGACGGGTTGTTTCTGAGGCATGAATCATCGAACTGGCCCGCTACACCGTACGAGTCAGTTGACGTGGTACCGCTAGTGACTAACGAAGAGCTTATCGTAGCCGCAAGAAAACTTAAGCTCAATAAGGCGCCAGGCCCGGATGGTATTCCAAACCTGGCCCTTAAACACGCCATTCTTGCCAATCCAGATATGTTCAGGAGCTGCCTCCAGAGATGCATGGACGAAGGAAACTTCCCAGATCGATGGAAACGGCAGAAATTGGTGCTATTACCGAAGCCTGGCAAACAGCCGGGGATCCTTCGGCATACAGACCAATTTGCCTACTCGACACAGCTGGAAAGCTGCTAGAGAGGGTCATTCTGAATAGATTGTCGGCTTATACAGAGTGTGCTGGTGGCTTATCTAGCAACCAGTATGAGCTTGTAAGGCCGTTCTACCATCGTAGCAATTCGAGCGGTAACGGATACGGCCAAGATAGCGAGAGGTTTAAATAGAAGAGGGATTAGGTACTGACCATTGATTACACTTGATGTAAAAACGCGTTTAACAATGCTAGCTGGGCAGCAATTGCTGACTCCCTGCACCGATTGAGAGTTCCGGATTACCTGTGCAGGATACTGAAAAGCTATTTTCAGAATAGGGTGCTGTTATACGACACTGATGCTGGTCAAAAGTCGATCGTAGTGTCTGCGGGTGTTCCACAGGGATCGATCCTTGGACCGGTTCTGTGGAATATTATGTACGATGGAGTATTACGCCTAAGTCTCCCGGCCGGTGTGAAAATAGAAGGCTTCGCGGATGACGTAATGCTAGAGGTAACAGGAGACACTCTCGACGAAGTCGAACTGAAGGCTTCATACGCGATTGGCAGAGTGGAGGAATGGCTCAACTCGAGGCGGTTGTCCCTTGCACATCACAAGACGGAAGTCGTGGTAGTGCATAACCGTCATGCGTTGCAACAGGCGAGAATAAGAGTAGGGACCTGCACAGTTAACTCCGTGAGGTCTCTCAAGCTCCTGGGCGTGATGATCGATGATAAGCTCAATTTTACAAGCCACGTCGATTATGCATGTCAGCGGGCTTCATTGGCGATAAAATCTTGATCATGAATGATGTCCAACAGATCGGCGGTGCATAGTCAAGTGCGTAGGCTGATAGCTGGCGTAGCATTGTCTATCATCCGTTATGGCGTGCCGGCATGGGCCGTAGCAACTAAAAGCCAAGTACAATGTAAAGAAATTGATCAGAGCACACCGGCTGATGTGTTTACGTGTCACGAGCTCATATCGCACCATATCATATGAGGCGGTGTGCGTTATAGCTGGAATGATGCCGATCGACATACTCTTAGAGGAGGATGTGGAGTGCTACAACGAAAGGGACTCGGTGCAAGTGCGACGTGTCAAGAGAGCAGCTTCGTTGCTTAAATGGAAAAGAGCATGGGACACCGCAGTCAAAGGTCGTTGGACCCACAGACTGATTCCAGATGTGTCCAACTGGGTTGATAGGAAGCATGGTCAAGTCAACTTCCACCTAACACAGGTGTTGTCTGAACATGGCTGCTTTAAGAAATTCCTACACAGGTTTGGCTTCGCAGATTCTGCGGAGTGTCCTGAATGTGTAGGTGAGGTAGAATCGGCAGAGCATGTGATGTTCGCATGCCCGCGATTCGAGATAGAACGCAATGCCATGCTGCTTATTAGTGGTATGGATACAACCCCGGACAACCTCGTCGAGAGGATGTGCCGGGAGGAAGCTATATGGAATGCGGTGAACACAGCATCTCGACAGATTATGTCGAAACTGCAGCGGTGGTGGCGTCTTGAACAAAACCAACGTGTGCAGTAAGGGCACCTGTGATGCAGTGAACACTTTGCTCATCCCGACAACCAACATGTCGTGGGTGGGCTGCGGGGACCTCAGTATGTAGATATAGAGGTCATTGCGGTTCACGCGCGGTGGTTGTTGTCGGGTGCTCGTCTCAACGTGAGATTATGATACGGACCGTTAGGTTACTATCATAGCTTGCGATCGACGGGTGGTGAGGTAGCCACCCTTGAAGTCGATGTTGTGTGTATTGACGTCAAGTGCGTTAGCATAGGCGTGAGCGTTCTCAATAGTCCCCCCCTGATGTATTGCTTAATTGCGGGCCGGGGGTACGGACTGGCGAAAGGGTTTTGGTTTTAGTGGGTCGGGTAAGAGTTACATGACATACCCATCCCCACACTACCTGAGTACCTCCTCAGGTGTCTGGTTGCAGATTTCCGTTTACCCTTGCTCAAGAAAAAAAAAAAAAAAAAAAAAATCATTGGGTTATGGCAAAACTTTTTTTTAATTTTTGATTTTGGTTATGGCAAAACTTTTTTAAGTATTGTATCTGTATTTGCGATGTCGACACAATTTAGAGTAGAATTCTACTTTTCCCCACTGTGGAAAATATTTCTTCTAAAAGTTATTTGTTGACAGTTAACTAACACTAGCAGACATCGACTTCCTCCGCACCTTTATTAGATCCCATTTACGTTTGTCAGTTAAGATCACTACCACACAGACAACAAGCTACCACTTCAACTCAGAAAAGGCTCTGTCGGCAATGAAGTTGACCGCTTGTATGGAAAAATGCCAGAGCTGCCAGTCTTCTTGATAAAGTGGTCTTCGGTATAATATTGATCATCGGACTTCAGGCTGAATGAAATGTCTTCAATATTTTTTTATAAATTTATCAATTGGCAAATGTAACCTGACGATGTTTTGAATGATATAGTTCTATAGTACTCAAAGACATTTATGTGCTTCAATATTACTGTTTCTTGTTGCTTTCATATTTTTACTATTCAAAACTACGACGGAAAAATTTCAAACTTCCCGCATCGAATGAGATTAGCCCAACTTGCCGTTTCCTCCCAAAAAATGCCAAGATCAAGCTTCCAATCCAATAAAACATGGGCTTTGGCACCTTACTGACGACACCTCGGGACCGATAGAGCGTCCAAAGTCCCGCTTAATCCGATTGGTCCGCATCAACGCGTCAACGCCACACTTCGCAGCCAAACAGCGAATCGGTGGATTCAGATCAAACCAAACCCAGGACCGAGTGTAGGTACATTAGCTGGCCATCCACAGACAGAGGGAAGCCAAAGCAAACTTAATCCTTCTCACAATATTTTAACCAAGCCGTGAGCCGCTCTACGGGTTGGAAGTGGATGACGATGATGATGGCAGCCCACCTCACAACTTTTTAATCCACCTCAATCGTCGACGACGACGACGACTGACTGACTCCACAAAACGCAGATCAAACAGTTCACAAACGACTCGTGGCTTCCAACGAACAACGCGGACCCACAGCCACCACCAGCCAAAGAGGTGGATGATTCTCCGTCGGACAGGTAGTCAGTCAAGCAGTCAGCTCAAAATAATTCAGCGCTGCTCTGATGGGAGAAACTTTTCGATCAGAATCTACATAACATACCAACCGTACTAAATCGGATCAACTTATTTACATTCCGAAATTAAAATGTTTTGTCTGGCTTTTGCTCGTTCCTTCCCGTTGTGGGTTCGTTCGGTTCGGTTCAGAACTTTTCTACGAGAACGGCGGATGAGCTGAATTAGCCACAAATATACACACGCATCGATTGTGAGAGAGTGAAATCCCTAGAAAAGTCGTTGGATTCAAACCGCAGTGGGGAAGACGGGGCGAAACAGCCATCACCGGTAATGAAGTAGTAGTTCGTAACTATATTTCAAATTCCCCCAAAAGCGGTGGATAATCGCCTTAGCCCACACCTACAACAACACACAACGAAAACAATTTTCCGAATCTGTTTCGCTTCAATGCCTTGAATATACGGAGGTGAAGCAGCCATCCCGCAGCGACGCCGGGCGGCGGTTACAAGGTTGCGATAAGTTCAACGATACGCAGCAGAACAGACAGAAAACATACATCTGCGATTAAGTGGCTTGAAGCGAGCAGAATCGTGGTGGATGGAGGAATTGGATGGAATGATACACATTTTTGAGCTGTAGTAAGCAACGTTTGGGGTCTGTACTGGATTTGTTCGCATTTAATTTTGTTCTGATCGATCGGCTACATGACGATGACGTCGAGCGTCGTGTCGGGTTTTAAGTGCTCCGAAGGGGAAGGCACACGCAGCCGGAGAACCTTAATCGTTTCTTTTGCTCTTGCTTCGCGCATAAATGGGCACCAGGAATGAAAACATTAATTTACATAACGATCGATCGCGCCAAGTTCAACGAGGAGGAAGGGCTGCCCTGCTGCTGGCGGAAAGAAACTCTTTCAGTTGCTCAACAGACTCAAGAGTTCAAGAAGGTGAGTTGCAGATGTAGGAATGGGCCTGCTGAAGTACCGAACTCTCCAGTCGGGTGGAGTGTTTGTTGTGGATGAATGGAAACAATTGAACGTTGAAATTGATTCCAATTGACCTGACGGGCGTCAATCTGAAGAATAGCCGTTGTTGTTCTCGAGAGAAAGAAAGGCCTGGACGTCATATTAAACGGTATGAGTAGAATGATTGTTGTTTGAATGAGTCGATCTAGTTTTTGACGTTGAGTGTTTTGAACTTCATTTTTGTGTGGTAAGAGAAACAGCTTTTTCTAATTATTTGTAATTGAAATACAGATAAAGATTTACTAACCAAATTCAATTTAAATTGCCACATTTAAACCTTAAGCAGAAAATCTTCCACGTGACCTATGATAACAATGTCCTTCCATATTTTTACTTCGTACTTTCTTACTGTTTTGCTACAGTTTCGAAACTCATGATAGGAAATTACAATTAACAAACGCTTGCAATTAGTCTTTCACACAAAATTAAAGTAAATTTAATTCAATTCAACAGATGTTGAAAACTGACTGCAGATTATGCGGAGGAAATGGTGTTTGGAGGACTTGGTTATGGCTTTCAAGATTCCACCAGAATTGAGTGAGTATAAGAATGGTTTTGATGATAGTAGTAGTATTGAAATAACTCATTTCAGAGTATGAATTTCAAAATGCGTTCTATAGAAGCGCGACGTTTTTTCTACATTTATGTTGACAAAGCGTTGTTTGAATTCCACTAGTTATGGAGTTAAAGTCCTGTTTATAAATTTCTACATACCATCTCGACAACTGCGTCATCGACATACATTTTTAATTAATCACTGTCGTAAAAATTATGCAAAATTAGGACCTCTCAATCAGATGATGGCCATCTATAATCAACACTGCGAGACTATTGACTTTACAATGTCTCGGTAGAATCTAAAAAAATATTGTCACAATTGAAACCTACACATCTAAATTTACATTAAATCTCAAAATTAAACACTACTTAACCAAACTATGTTTATTTTTATACACTTTAATACCGTATTTATAGCATTAAGAAAATAAAGAAAAACATGTATATTGTATATGTACTAGTCTACGTCGGTTGACGAAATAAATAAACAAAAAAAAAAATATTATAAGTTACTATACTAACACTTTAACTCCATAACAAATGGGGGCTAGACTTAGGGATGGCATAATTGATTCTATTATTAATTAAAACTAAAAAATAAAATTTCTTCTTAAATAAGATTCGATAAATTGATTTTTTAAATTATTAGGGCCACTTTAGTCCAAATTTTGGGATTGTTATTTTATCGCATATTGTGTATGTGCTACCAAATGCATTCCCGTTAGGGACATTCCTCTATTATTAAGTTTGAGCTTCTTGGCTAGCTGAAACGGATTAATGATAGTATGATAGAGAGATGTTCGATGTGTCCGTTATCTTCAGTTGGAGTTGCAGAGGGCGTCCAATTACTACTCGTAGTTTATGGTTACAAAAAGCAATGAAAACAAATCTCATCGTTGTTGCTCATCGCATTGTTGCAACATCCCGTTGTGATTTTCTACTCTTCTCAACTGTCAAATCAAGTTCCGTTAGGTGTTATCGGAGAAGGTTAAATTGATACAAATAAGCAACTGGCTTCCGAAGCGTCTTGTTCGGAATGGTTGATTTTGGTGCCTCAAAGCGGCTCACAGAGGGACCTCTTTAGAAAGAGGGTCAAAAGGTCATTTTTCAAAATGAAGTATTATATTTTTTAAACATTTTTCTCGCATTATACAGGTTATAAAACATTGTAAATTACTTTGGTTGAGTCAATTTGACGATATTGTGAACATTGGGGTACCTTTGAAGTTGGCATGAAAACTGTTTTTAACATCATTGATAATATATAAATATGAAGTAAGATATCTTTGCAATATTTTTCAAATTTGATATTCAATCATTTCAAACTCAATACATCTTCAAAGATAACATAATCAACTATCAATTCCATACATTGTATCACAAATTCATGAAATATTCACCCTTGGCTTATTGAGTTGAATTTGGGCTTATTTCGAAATTTACTCATTTTGTGGTGTTTTCATGTGGTCAGAAAACAATTTACCCATCATTACCCAGCGCTGAAAATCGCATGGCTACTACTTTACATTATATATTTGCAAACTAGACCAAATTTAGGGCCCGCCAGGGCCCGCAGGTTTTTTCCGAGGCATTTGAAAATGACGTAAAATACATGAAAATGTATGTATATGTAATGAAAGCTACAATCACAAAAATCGTTATGAATTTAGTTGAAAATGATAAAATTTCATCGCAGTATGTATAATAAACCCATTTGTTCTCATTCTAAGCCGTATTTGTACTTTTGATCCGTCCCACTGTGCGGCTTAACATTTAAATAACATTTTTCCAAAAGACATTATTCCGACATCCGGTATGCAGGTCGCACAATAGATTTGTTTTGCAGCCAATACCTATTACGCGAGTGTATCTCACTGACGTTTCTGTATCTTAATGATAATTAAATCTGATTGCTGGTCTCTCTTCCAACATACATACTACATGTCCAACCCACTGTAATCTGCCGTAATTTATCAGCCGACCGATGTCTGCATTTTGTACACTTGGTACAATTTGTGATTTATGCGTCTGCGTCATTTTCTACCATGCCGCCAAGTATTCAAATCAGTCACTCCGAGAATTCGATAGTCTGCATCTTTAATCGTGCATCCTTCATGGCCAAACAGCGACGAATCTGTAAGATATACAGATGCTACAGATGTACAGAACATCGGAACGCTCTTCCCTGACAAGTTAGTTTCAGTGAAATTCTTGTCAACTTCGATAATTGCATTAATCGATGAATCATTTGAATCTAGAATCTTGCTGAGCCACGCATCAATTATTCGCAGTGATCAACGCACGTCAATTATATGTGTTGGAGTAGCAATCGGACAACAGAATATTGTATTCCGGTTTAATATCTGTTTATTTCCTCGTACCGTATATGGAAATAGAAGGAGTTATAAAATCCTTTTAGAGAAAGGGTACAATTAATTACATGAAGGCGAAATATAATGGGGTCATATGTATAATAGTAATTCAGTGTTTAAAGGTGATTTCATGTTGTTTATGTTTTAGGATCTAGGTTAGTTTTTCGTTTCTTGGTCACTTACGTTTAGTGTACTTCTATTTATAATTCTGTCCTTCTATTTATAATCCAACCGTACTATTTGTGTTTAGGTTTAATAGATGTATAATGTAATACTGCACGTTTAGCTAAGAATTCAAATAGAATAGGAGATTAATAACATTCCAAGAAATATAATATTTCAATTAACTAACCACTGCTTTGCACCTGCACGTTTACTGTTTTGTGCGTTGTATTCGCTTCGCTATTTACAGATACGTCACCTGTCACAGGGAGATTGATTGACAGCTGAGGTATACGTCGGGACTGGCGCATCAAGGTTGTGGTGGTATGGAAGGTGCGCTACATCCCGCAGGGTTGTAAGAATATGACTGTCGCTATTTTAGTTTTTCAGTTGATAACAAAGTTTCTAGATGATTTCCAGCGTAAATGTAGCATCACACCACGGGAATCTTGTCCTAGAATTTTTTCCCCCATTTTTTCAAAACGGAAGGATGAAGGCTTTTGTTTGGGGATTCCCGACACAGAAAATCGAAATTTCGGCCTGTATTTTAACATGGGAGCCAAGCTGTTCCGGAAAATTTGCCCGAGGTGTAATGCTTCCATAACGTACAAAAAAGTATTTAAGCATTGTCTTTACTTTAGCGCATGCAAAAATTACCAATCTTACTTGCACGTTAATATTTACGAGCTACAGTTACAGATGTCAAACAATCAGATCATGGATCCCAAATGCGACGGACAGTTAAGTTAACCACCCATGTATTCAAAATGGGCAGAATTTACGATTACGAAAAAAACCGTAAACAAGATTCTCAAGGTGTGAGGCTTCCTTGAACACCAAAATTAAACAACTGAACGAGGGAACCAGCTATCCTTATTTTTGAGCCATTGATTCATTTTAACAGCGACCGCTCATTTGAGAGCCGCGGCTCAAAATTATAGAGTCGTGGTTCGTTCGCTCTTTCTCACGAACCGGCTCAAATGAACGGTTCGTGAGCGTTCGCCCATCTCTAGTTTTGTGACTTACTGAGAGCCAGGGCCGTGTTACTCCCAGCACTGCACTCGGGATGGTATACTGCATCCATTACATTGAACTTTTGTAGTATGTATTCTCAATCAGTTTCGGCAACATAAAGTGGGATTATACTGATGTTGGCCATGCACCGGAACTGAAGTTCATTTTTTTTCTTTATTAAAGGGATTTTTAAATTATGAATAAAGTTCATCACTAAGGTGAAGTTTAAACATATTTTTGCTTCTTTTTATGAGCTCCGAATTCGTTTTTGTGTAGAGAACTGATTTTATTGCGTTTGGCATTTCGGGATCTCACTTTTACACAGAACTCAGAGGGTTCAGCAGATCCACCAAATTCGTATCCGCTTCTTTCCTGATTTTCCTGAATTATAGTCGTTCCATACTCTTCCGACCATATCTCATAAGTATCAACAAGAATAGTAAGAACTAGAGCATAGTGTGATAGATCTTACCCCTTAATGCACCACGTATATCTGTCTACCCAGCATTACGGGGAGAGCCAAAGTATAGATTTGAAGAATGTTTTATAGAAGTCGAGGCCAGCAGAGGCCAATATTTGTGATGGTATAAATCACACGACCTTCCTTCCGCTAATTTCCCGTATGTAGGGGGAGGGAAGAATATAAGTGTGGAAGCTGATATCTCCACTGGCAAAAGGAAGGTGGTTTGATTTGCTCATATACCGTCGCGTGTGGAAGGGTTTCTATCGACGAGTACTGTCTCTAAATTTCTAATATGACATTAGTATCTAGAAGAACAGGATTTTTATTGAGCAGTTCTGTTTTCTCCATGGGTTCGTCTCGTCACAACTTACTTAGCTGTCTCGGAGAGAACAAAGCAGAGTAAAGGCACTGCTGCTGTACCGTAGACCAACAACAGCTGAATTGATGTATGCCCTCACCAGGGTTAGTACACTAATAATGATATGAGTGTATTATTTCTATTTATTTATTTATTACCAGACTAAGGCCGGAGTGGCCTGAGCTGCACATAAAAGTCTTCTCCATTCAGCTCGGTCCATGGCTGCACTTCGCCAAACACGCAGTCTGCGGAGGGTCCGCAAATCGTCCACCACCTGATCGATCCACCTTGCCCGCTGTGCATCTCGCCTTCTTGTTCCCGTCGGATCGTTGTCGAGAACCATTTTCACCGAATTACTGTCCGACATTCTGGCTACGTGCCCGCCCACCGCAGTCTTCCGATTTTCGCGGTGTGAACGATGGATGGTTCTCCCAACAGCTGATGCAACTCGTGGTTCATTCGCCTCCTCCACGTACCGTCCGCCATCTGCACCCCACCACAGATGGTACGCAACTTTTTCCTTCCGAAAACTCTCAGTGCGCGTTGGTCCTCCACGAGCATCGTCCAGGTCTCGTGTCCGTAGAGAACTACCGGTCTTATAAGCGTTTTGTAGATAGTCAGTTTGGTACGGCGGCGAACTCTATTCGATCGGAGCGTCTTGCGGAGTCCGAAGTACGTACGATTTCCAGCCACTATGCGTCTTCAAATTTCTCTGCTGGTATCGTTATCGGCGGTCACTAGTGAGCCCAAGTATACGAATTCTTCAACCACCTCGATTTCGTCACCACCGATAGAAACTCGTGGTGGGTGGCTTACATTGACCTCTCTTGACCCTCTCCCTATCATGTACTTCGTCTTCGACGTGTTGATGACTAGTCCAATCCGTTTAGCTTCACTTTTCAGTCTGATGTAGGCTTCCTCCATCCTCTCAAAGTTACGTGCCATGATATCAATGTCGTCGGCGAAACCAAATAACTGGACGGACTTCGTGAAAATCGTACCACTCGTGTTAATCCCTGCCCTTCGTATTACTCCCTCCAAAGCGATGTTGAATAGCAGACACGAAAGACCATCACCTTGCCGTAACCCTCTACGGGTTTCGAAGGGACTCGAGAATGCCCCTGAAACTCGAACTACGCACATCACCTGATCCATCGTCGCCTTGATCAACCGTATCAGTTTATCCGGAAATCCGTGTTCATGCATTAGCTGGCATAGCTGGTCCCGATCGATTGTATCATAAGTCGATAAATAGATGATGTGTGGGCACGTTGTATTCGCGGCATTTCTGCAATACCTGACGTATGGCGACCACCTGGTCTGTGGTAGAGCGTTCACCCATAAATCCCGCCTGGTAGTGCCCCACGAACTCTCTTGCAATTGGTGTTAGTCGACGGCATAATATTTGGGAGAGTACCTTGTAGGCGGCGTTCAGCAATGTGATTGCGAGGTAGTTGCTACAATCCAGCTTATCGCCCTTTTGTAGATGGGACACACGACACCTTCCATCCACTCCTGCGGCGAACCTCATCCTCCCAAACCTTGGTAATCACCCAGTGCAGCGCTCTAGCCAGTGCATCACCGCTGTGTTTAAACAGCTCTCCTGGTAGTTGGTCAGCTCCAGGGGCTTTGTTGTTTTTCAGCCGGCCGATCTCCTGCTGGATTTCCTGGAGATTCGGAGCCGGAAGTCGCATGTCCTGCGCGCGTGCTCCTACGTTCATTACCATACCGCCACCGTTGTCTGCCATATCGCCATTCAGGTGCTCTTCGTAGTGCTGCCGCCAACTTTGGATCACCTCATGCTCGTTCGTAAGAAGGTTCCCGTTTATGTCCTTACACATATCGGGCTGTGGCACGTGGCCCTTATGTGAACGGTTCAACTTCTCATAGAACTTTCGTGCGTTATTAGCGCGGTACAGTTCCTCCGTCTCTTCACTGTCTCGATCTTCCTGCTGGCGCTTTTTCCTCCGGAAAATCGAGTTTTGTCTGTTCTGCGCCCGTTTGTATCGTGCCTCGTTCGCCCTCGTGCGGTGTTGTAGCAATCTCGCCCATGCTGCATTCTTTTCCTCAACTAACTGCTCACATTCGCCGTCATACCAGTCGTTTCTCTGATCCGGAGCCACCGTGCCTAGTGCAGCGGTTGCGGTGCTTCCAATGGCGGATCGAATATCTTTCCAGCCATCTTCAAGAGATGCTGCGCCTAGCTGCTCTTCCGTTGGGAGTGCCACTTCCAACTGCTGCGCGTAGTCTTGGGCTAGTCTACCGTCTTGTGGCCGCCCAATGTTAAGCCGTGGCGGACGACTCCGACGCGTGTTGATCACCGTCGAGAGTTTTGAGCGCAGACATACTGCGACGAGGTAGTGGTCGGATTCAATATTCGCACTGCGGTAAGTGCGTACGTTCGTGATATCGGAGAAGAATTTACCGTCGATTAGAACGTGGTCGATTTGGTTTTCCGTAACTTGATTAGGTGATTTCCATGTGGCCTTGTGGATATTCTTGCGGGGGAAGAAAGTGCTTCGGGCTACCATTCCGCGGGAGGCTGCAAAGTTTATGCATCGTTGGCCGTTGTCGTTCGATAGGGTATGCAGACTATCCGGTCCGATGACCGGTCTATACATTTCCTCCCTTCCTACCTGAGCGTTCATGTCACCGATGTCATATTAAGGTATCAACCTCTGTTATAATCGTGTTACGGCTAGAGGTATTTTTGAATTTGTTTCTGTTATTTTAACATCTAACCAGCCAATTTTATGACACATTTTGTTACAATATTTTTCTGAAATAAATAATTTCCCTTGTTATAATTTTGTTATGCGTTATTGATCGGGTAGTGGTCAGAGTAAATATTTAAGCCTCGGAAGGTCCTTACATCTATGACATCTGAGAAACATCGATCGTCGAAACATGATCGATTTGATAACACGTATTGCCATTTTGGTGTCTCCAGACGTGCTTTCGGAAACTCTTACTTGCAAAATAGGTGCTGTCATCCATCCTAAAAGATTGTGAACCTAATCTTGAGTCACCACGAGTACGTTGGCATATACTCTTTTCTCACTAACAGTAATTGAAAAATGATTTCGTTTGTACATATCACAAATAATCGTGGCTCCGTAAAGTGTTATACACGCCTAAGCTTATCAAATAAACGAATTTGAAAAAAAATAGTTGCAACGACCAGTCTCTGACTACGACAAAGTTTACTAGCCTCAAGCCCTTGCGAGTGGTAGTTGAATGGTGGCTCTCCTTTCCAATGATTAGACGAAAGATCACTTCCCTTTCGATCAGTGTATTTGTGTCACCGATGATGAGCTTCCCGTCGTATTTTGCGCAATCTGTGTAGGTCTTGTCTAGACGCTTATAGAACTCATCCTTCATATCTTCGGGTTTGTTTTTGGTGTGCTGTTATGCAGCACACTTGATATACACGAGTTACTAATATCCATGTAAGTACGACTAAATCTAGTCATATATGAGTTGCTGCAAAACAATCAGTCAGAAATGTGCTACTTCTTGTTTCGCCTTCTCGCCACCACTGTAGAAGATGTGATACTTGAATGAAATACCCGCAATTGAGTACATCGCGTGGAATTCCCGTTCTTCTGTTCTTCGTCATCTGACCTCCTAAAACAACCTCCACCTTCATCTTTTGCAGCTCTGGGGTCGTACACTAATTACGTAAGCACTTATGGGGGGAGGGGTGATCTGCCATATTTTTACGCTCCATATATATATATATATAATATATATATAATGATTTGTATGGGAAAAATCTTACATGGGGTTAGGGAGGGTTGAAAAACCCAGTAAAATTGCTTACGTATTTAGTGCACGGCCCCTCTCGAGCAAGGAGGGCAATTCGTGAAGGGTCCTAAAGTTTCTTACACCGAGTTCCCAATCAGTTTCCGTTAAACGTGTCATGTTATTTGCCAATTGTTCAATGCTGTATTTTCGATTTCATCCATTACAAGTTTCATTACTCACGCTTCCACGAGTTCATTCATTTAATTTATTTAGCTTACATCAAAACAGATAACACTGAATGAACAATTTGACGCCACAATACACGGTTCGAGACCACTTTTCGGCATCCTCGGTTGCTCCCCATGCTCGCCAAGTCGTTCTGCATCTGGTTAGCGTTCTTGTACCTGCCGGGTTGGAAACGACATCATCTTTGCAGGGTTTGGAAATAGATATGGAAATAATCCAAAAACTTAGAACAGCGGAAGTCATAAAATTTACAACCAAATTTACAACACTTCCTGAAATCGACAAGAACATCGATGAACTTCACTTTTCAAAGATAAGCCATCCATTGTATACCTATTTGCAGTTTTTTTATTACATCAAGATGTTCGGAGACATTTTTCTTTGGACAAATTAGGAATAAACAAGCATTTCAACATCAATAAAAAATAAAATGCGTGAGTTATCAATTTGTTTTTGTTATTCATTAAAAATACTTCGATTTTTTTAGCGATCCGTTAAAATAAGTCGGTTCTTTCAATTAAACACTTGGTTTGGAGCCGCTCACTAAATGAACCTTCTTCCTTCTCTTATTGGCATTACATCCCCACACTGGGACAGAGCCGCCTCGCAGCTTAGTGTTCATTAAGCACTTCCAGAGTTATTAACTGCAAGGTTTCTAAGCCAGGTTACCATTTTTCCATTCGTATATCATGAGGCTAGCACGATGATACTTTTATGCCCATGGAAGTCGAGACAATTTCCAATCCGAAAATTCCCTAGACCGGCACCGGGAATCGAACCCAGCCACCCTCAGCATGGTCTTGCTTTGTAGCCGCACGTCTTACCGCACGGCTAAGGAGGGAGATGAACCTATTTGTCCATTACTAACCAAACCCTTTCTTTTCATAACTTCCTGGTCCTGCAAAAGGCCAATTTTCTTTCAACAATGCATCTTTCTTACTTCTTTTTCTTACCTATTCACTAACAGCATCCAAACATTAGTCCGATCCCTGTGTTCGAATTTCTGAAGGACAGAGCGCAAGCGTCTGAATGAAATACCCACAACAAATGATTGTGCGGTATGCGATAATTAGCGAATGGAACGCCTCGCTTAGCTCCTGAGGGCTTCAAACGTTCTATTCAAAGTAATCCTTATAAAAATTATAATCATAAAAAACGGTAGCATAACATGCACGCAACTGTTAGGCCCATCTGTTAGGATCCAGATAGCAACGCAAATTATGATAATAAGCAGTAGCTTAATCTCAAAATAAATCAAAGTAATAATGGTGTCAATCACACGGGATGGAAATGTTTCACATTGGATTTTTTTCACCCAGGAATTAAAAGATATTTAGCTCAATAAATGATGATTTATTAACAATAAACTTGGAAAAAACCTGTAAAAAAAGAATATCTGTGAGAAACGCTCGTTAAACTTTCGAACCGTTATTCGAAACTGCTCAGAGTAGTTGAAATAATCTTCATATAAAAAATGCAACGTTGGACATAAACCAAACAATAAAATTAATGATACGATGTTTACATTATGTCATGCTTCCATTCATGATACGAGACAGAAACCACGCAACCACCCACGCGGCCTTAAATATTCTAATTGATTGTCGATTTTCATTCATTCGGGTGCCGCTTGGTTGTCAATAACCATAAACCAGCAATCACATCGTTTACCCCCAGAAACCATTAATCATTATTTGTTTTCCTCCGAGCTGTACACAGGATAATGGAAACCTCCAAATTAAACTCCGTCCGGGAACCGCAGTCAAAATGTGAGCTCCCTCCATATTCGGGCACCAGATTTTATCCATCATCACAATGAAACGGAACATGGAATTAGGGTTGGCTTAGCAGCGGGCAATGGGCCCATCGGGCTACCCCCGCGCCAAAGGATTATGGAAAACCGCACCAAATCGCGTCTAATTTCCCCAATTTTCCCCCCAATCAAACCGTCACGGCCAGCCGGTGTAAGTTTGCGGGCGCATTTGGTGGATTATTGCCACGCATTAGCATCGAATCAGCAACAGCAGCAGCGGCACGACTTCGCCGAGCGGGCGAGGCCTGATTGAAGGGTCAACCTGATACGCATCAATCCAGTCACCGTCATCACCGCCGCCGCCGCTGCCCAATTTACTCCATTAGCGCACCAGTTCATCTACTGTCAATCTAAATTACGGTATTATGTTACAACGTCATGTGCTCGAGCGTGGCAGCTGGTGGAAGTCGGTAGCAAGAATAGCGCATTGCCGGAGGTGGCAGCAGCAGCAGAAGCAGCATCGCCCGGGCTTAGAGGTCGGATAATATTTCAATTTGTGGTACGAGGCTATTCCCATCCATCCAACTGTCATATAAAGCATTCATGGCGTGTATTTATTTGTGGTTCGGTTGTATCCCTTCTGGAGGATAGCGCGATAAAGTGGTGGCAAGTGGACTGGGTGGGTACGCGTGGCGGGCGTGTGAGTGAATGAACTGAACAGGTTGCGAGCCCGTGAAAACGCTGATTTTAGATGGAGAGTTTTCCATTTTCGTGACCAACCGCAGGGGTTTTCAGCTTCTGAAAGGGCACGTCATGAGGTGTCGCTATGTTCTTAGCGTTAGAAGGTAATTGGCAGTACATATTGTCTATTTGCAAATGGCCTAAGTTGTTCGAAGTAAAATGTGATTTAAGGTGATGGTTCTATCAATATGAAAACAGATAGCTACATTTTAAAAAAAATGCAAACTAAAGAATTGCTAACCTGTGATTCACAGATTTTAAATCATGATCGAAGCAGATCTGCAAATAATATTTGCATTTCCTGCTTCGAAACGTTTAGGCTGCAAACCTCCACCAAAGGGATAGAGACGAATACCCCACACATTGCCGAATACTCTGTATGCCACTTACAGCTAATGAGTTTTATTGTTTGTCGCGTCACGGTGTGGCTTAACAGTGAAAGCATACACAATACTACACCTCATACCGAAATTCTGCCTCCACTTCCACAAATAATGCTTTCTAAATCGTGTTATTTCGTCAATGATCTAAAAATATACGACTGTGGCAGGTCACGCACGATTCGGTGGAAGTGTGCTCCGGAGTCTCCATTATTCCCGCGGTGCCAAATAGCAATCTCCGAAAGGATCAAGGCACGTGAGAAGTTTCACTGGACAAGGATAATCGAGGATAGGTGGAGTCAGTCGTCTGCCTGAACGCACGTTACCACGCATACGCGTTCCAGCCCCTCCCGGGAAAGGTACTTACTGGCACAGTACTAAACAAAAGTGCGATCGGGGAGGTGATAATTGAATAGAAATTGACGTCAAATGTCCACGTCCGTACCGGAGTGTGTGTTTTATTGACAGCCCACATGACATTCTTCGTACGGCCGTGCGGCGAAGTTTTGGCGTGGCTAAATAATAAAATAGGCGCCCGTCCGGCATGGTGGAAACCTTTTTTTTATTCGACTGAACTGATTAAACTATCAGCTGTAGTTAAATATACATATATGTTGGTCTATTTATCCGCAATCCGTGCTATTTGAGTTTTTGTTTGTCCCGTACTGTAAAACCTTTATTGCGAGATAACGTCTCCTTGGCACACAAAAACAATTTCATTCACTTGTATGGAAAAAAAATGTGTCTGCCAAAGAGCTTTTTTTTTATTCTGATGAACTGAGAACTTCGAGTGTTCTTAAAACAGAGCTTAAAGATATTAAGAACTGTATACAAAATTTAGTAATTGTTGAACCTTTCGAAGGTGTTCTGCAGAACAATTCATTTATTGAAAATCCTTTTTGAAGTAATGGGTGAAGTTGACAAGCTGAGCACATTGAGTCACATTGAATAAAGTGAATGCCAAAAAAAAGTGGAGCCATCTACTAATTAATCTTAGGATGGAGGGAACTAAAGCTTGGGTCATTTAATATTGGGACGCAAAAAACTGATTTATTTCGGAGCGATATTATTGAAGTAGAAATGTTAGGCACTGAAAATGAAGGTTATTTATTGATCTTTAAAGGAAAAATAGCGAAAAAATTATTCCGATTTCGTTTTTATGAAATCTCAAACTTTTCTTCAAACACCACTCATCATATTTTGGACACTCTGTTGGATTACCTGAGCGGCCATTTTGTTCCACCATCTCTTCATCTCTGTCGCATCATTAGTCATCTTTCCACGCTCCTTCAATTTCTGCTTGACAATTGCCCAATATTTGTTGATTATGTTGATTATGATGATTATGTTGTTTATTAATCTGTCTTTTTTATTATGTCTTAATTGGGCGAAACTAAGGGCAGTTGGGTGTATTGACGTCCTTTTCAAAGAAATCCACTCCGTTATCTCGATACCACTGCAGCACTTCTCTGCTGTAATGACCAGTGTTGTAAAATGTCATTTGCATTCGTTTGTATAATTTTCCCATAACTTTTTTCAGAAGGTAGCTATCAATTCATGTTGTATGACGAACTTATAGCGGTTAAATGGGCCTACAACTTTGTCTAACGAGACTTTGCTGTAAATATGTAATCTGGGGCGTGGGAGGCAAAATGTCATTCAAATGACATCATGTCAAATGACACGTGACATTTTGGAGAGTTTTCACTATCCAGCCTTTGATGTTATACTTAGAGCAATGAACCCTTGGACAAAAATATAACCCTACTCAAGCGTTATGAGTACATTCAAAATTATGGAAGAAATTTTGCTTCTAAAGAAAGTTATGAACAAATTAGTCAAATGACATGCAGATGACATTTTACAAGCCTGGTAATGACAGCTTGCCAAATCATGCCAAAACTTCACAGGTCCTTTGTGGGCTTTAATGTACGGAATAATACGCTTTTTACACACTTCTGCTTGGGAATTCATCGTCTTATTTGTCACGAAAACCTGGGATTTTTGTCCGCAGTAGCAATTACCTTGCCAGATCATGAGTTTTCTTGCGAATTTATCGGCAAAAACTTGCAGGGACATCACCTCGTCCAGTAGCTTTATAAAACTTTTGTCCGGGAAGCTACACAAAATCCAATTTCAACGATTTTGCGATTTTTTAACCTGACCACGTCGTATTTTCGAAGCCGGTGTCCAAAATTAACTTTCAATTCACGGCTTCCATTGCGTATAACTTCCTTCAAACAAAATGAATCGCGACGAAATAAAAGAGGAGACATTTCACAATAAACTGCTGTCAAAACATTCCAGTTCCGACCACTAGGAGCGCTACAGTTAAATAAACAGTGCGTCCTAACATTAAATGGCTCAAGCTTTAGTTATCACAGTATTCAGAAGTGCGCAAGCACACATTGATATATTGATGTATATTAAATAGTACGGCTTTATTTTAATGTGTTTTAATCTCTAGTTATAAAAAATAGTTTGCCTTTCTTTTGAGGCGGATGGAGCGATTTTCAAGATTTTCTTATCCATCGATTCGTTTTGTTTGTATATATTGTACCGTAATTGAAGGGGCCCTCCTTAGCCGTGCGGTAAGATGCGCGGCTACAAAGCAAGACCATGCTGAGGGTGGCTGGGTTCTATTTCCGGTGCCGGTCTAGGCAATTTTTGGGTTGGAAATTGTCTCGACTTCCCTGGGCAGTATCATAAAAGTATCATCGTACTAGCCTCATGATATACGAGTGCAAAAATGGTAACCTGGCTTAGAAACCTCGCAGTTAATAACTGTGGAAGTGCTTAATGAACACTAAGCTGCGAGGCGGCAATGTCCCAGTGGGGGATGTAATGCCAACGAAGAAGAAGAAGATTGTACCGTTCATAAAAAATCTACTCATCCGCTTATTTTTAGTCGCAACGAAAAATAAGCGCCAGATAGCCGCATAAGAAAAACAAACCCTAGAAAAAATCTACTTTGATATTTTCAAAAATTTGGCTGCCACGTGATAGCACGTGCATCTATGATAGCCTTGGAAAATTATCACGAAAGTTGTCATTTTGTTTCAAGGCATAATACTAAACGTTGATCAATTAAAGGGGGAAGTATGAAAATTGTCAAAATGCAATGATGGTTTCATGAGTCACCCTATGAGTCACCAAGCTCAAACTGAAATCGACCTAGAGTGCGATGCTGTAATCAACGAAATGATTGACAGTTCAAAAATAAGCGGGTTCGTCTTGTTCTTTAATAAATTTCTGGATGAATTCTTGGAATTCCTAACGGAATTACATTTTAACTGCTTAAGTTATTTTCAGGGTTTTTTTGATGAATTTTAGGCTATAGACTTTCACCATGAAAAACCATTGATATCGCATGGCTGAGTTTTCAGCATTCAGTATCGTTTTCCATCCAGTAAAAGTAAAACAAAAGTCGATAGCCTGAAAAGCGCTAGAGTTTTGACGTCTTCAGAAGAAAAAATCTACAAGAAAATATCTATTTTTTATGCAAGGATGACCCTTTCGTGTAATATTTTTTTTATTCTGTCGAACCAGAGCGGTTGTACGGCCCCTCTCAAACGGTATTCAGGGAATCGAAGAACTAGAAAGCGGAAACCAGAGCGAGGGAGAAGAGGGAGTGCTGCTTATATAAATAGGGAAAAAGCGCTACGCTGACGGGATCGAGACGATGCGCTGCACTGAGAAGCTTGCGGACCTCGGTAAAGAAGTTCGTAGCATGAAGTGGACGACAGCAGCCAAGATGATCCTCGTCCTCAGGAAGGGCTCACAGGTGGAGAGTGCCTTATATGGTGCCGCTATCACAGGAAGTCCTGGGTGTGAGGAAAGGGACCATAGGATTTCAATATCCATTCGCCTGCTAAGGGGACACAGATGGCCACGACGAACTCACCTGTGATCAAAATTGGTAAGCTAAAAATTGACTGGTCAATTTGTTCAGTCAGACTCAGACCAACCACCAGTGGTCGATAAGTGCTTTCGCTGTCATGAAAAGGGACACAAATCGTGAACGTGTAAAGGGACAGACAGAAACAACTTGCATATGCGGTGCGGCGGAGATGACTATGAAACGCACACGTGAGATAAGGCACCATCGTGCATGCTATGTGCACATGCCAAGCACACAACCACGCCACGCGTTTTTATTTGCATTCCATATAATCATATAATCGATCACAGTTGTCAACTGTATCGAACGAAAGATCACAGTGAACGATGCGTTACAATATCCAGCGATTGTCGGCGGAAGGAGTATCGGCTGAGTACCGCCAGAACCTCGACGAACGGATAAGTGCAATCAATGTTAGCGACAACCAACTATCTATGGGAGGCGACCCAGGACGGGTTGGTTCGATGTGTCCGAGAGTGACAGACGAGAAGAACGTTGCCAGAAGCCGGATGTTGGTGTCGGGTACCCGATCGAATAGAGATCGGTACAAGGAAGCAAGAGCAGCCGAAAAACGAACCCACCGCAGGAAGAAAAAAGAGTACGAAGAACAAGTTATTAGTGAGGCGCAGGAAAAAATGGAGCAGAACGATATGCGTAGGTTTTTTGAGTCTGTCAATGGCGTGCGGAGAAAGACAGCGCCATCTCCCGTCATGTGCAACGACCAACAAGGGAATTTGCTGACAGATATAACCGAAGAGGCTGCCAGGTGGAAGCACACTTCGAGACTTTGTTGAATAGAGGAAGTGACGATGCAAGCTGTGGAGTCACCTACACTAGATGAGGTTAAAAAGCTGTTAAAGAGCTGAAAAACGATAAGGCTGCGGGGAAGGACCAGCTCCCTAGCTAGTTGGACGGCCTCATTTGCCCTCTCTTCAAGAAAGGGCACAGACTGGAGTGCGCCAATTACCGAGGAATAACCCTCCTTAATTCGGCGTACAAAATTATGTCCCGTATTTTGTTCAACAGATTGAGACCGCTTGAAGAGTCCTTCGCCGGCGAATACCAAGCAGGTTTTCGTGAGGGCCGATCTACGACGGATCAAATGTTTACCCTGAGACAAATCCTTGACAAATTCTGGGAGTACAACTTGCAGACACATCATCTGTTTATTGATGTCAAGGCGGCGAACGATTCAGTTTTCCGGTGAAACTGATACGGCTGATTCGTATAACGTTGGACGGATAGAAAACAAGTGTAAGGGTTGCGGATGAAATATCGACGTCATTTTTACCTTAGATGGATTGAAGCAGGGTGATGCACTCCCGAATCTATAAATCGAGGGAGCGAAAAGGAGAGCTGGTGTGCAAAGAAGCGGTACCATTATCACAATATCGCATATGCTCCTGGGATTTGCGGACGATATCGATATTATCGGAATTGATCGCCGTGCCGTGGAAGAGGCATTTGTGCCTTTTAAGAGGGACACAGCGAGGATTGGACTCGCGATCAATACCAGCGAAACGAAGTACATGGTCGCTGGCAATTAATGTGGGTTCATTAGTGGTGGTGGTAGCGAAATGGTGCTGGATGGTGAAAAATTTGAAGTGGTAGAAGAATTTGAGTATCTTGGAACATTAGTGACGAGCGATAATGATGTTACCCGCGAGGTGAAAAGGCGTATTGCAGCTCCAAATAAAGCTTATTACGGACTTCGTAACCAGCTTAAGTTCCGTAGTCTGCAAACGAAAACAAAATTCGCGCTGTATACTACTCTGATTCTTCCGGTGGCTTTATACGGCCATGAGACATGGACGTTAAAGCAGGCTGATTGGAAAGCTTTGAAAGTGTTTGAGTGTAAGGTGCTGCGGACAACACTCGGCGGTAAACAGGAGAACGGTATCTGGCGGCGTCGCATGAATCACGAACTGTACCAGGTGTATAAAGGGCTGGATATTATTAAGCTTATACAACACGGCAGACTACGGTGGGCTGGTCACGTTGTTCGTATGCCGGAATAACGTCAATCGAAGATAATATTTAGTAGAGAACCCGGAAGAGGCCGCAGGCTTCGTGGAAGGCCGCGTACACGATGGCTTTTTGCAGTTGAAGAGGACCTGAGGGCGCTCAATGTTCAGGGCGACTGGAAGCGATTGGCCCAGGATCGAGTCCAGTGGAGAAGGATACTCTATTCGGCGTAGGTTCATCGAAGAGCTGTAGCCCATCAAGTAATAATCCCACCCCTTGGATCGCATCACTCACCAAATTGAATCCAGATAAAATATCATATGTAACTAACACAATACCACATCCCAAGACAATCGTGGAGATGCAGAGGTGTTCTCGGATTCTAGTAGCAATGAGAGTCGAACTAATAATCCTTTCCTATATGATCGTAAGGACGTGACCGGTGTCGTTATTGATTTAAAATACGTGAGCTTCTGAAACGCGTACAGAGTTTAGTGCGAGATTTCTCTTGTTTCGGACAGCAGAACGATGGCTCGATGGGCCGAAATATTGTGTTCTGCATTGCGCGGCCGGCAGTAAAAATCATTTCAGTGCGTGATTTCTCTTGTTTGAGATTCTCTAGTAAGCTGAGCGATCGGCCGGTCACCGAAATTTTGTTCTGCTTTGTGCGGGTGAGTAAGTTAATCAGAAGGATAATTAAAATATTTGGCGTTTTTCGATTGTTTTTGTTTTAAATCAAACTACACGCTATACACGGCAGACCGTTCACCAAAACGAACCCTCCCACACTCCCTACACCATATATCCAACATCCCAGTGATTTCTCGTGAAAGTGCAGATGACTCGTCGGCTTCTACCAAAGCGAGTATCACGTCAACAATTTCCTACTTATTCCTTAACTGACCTACATTCGGACACGGCCGGCGCTGGCATTGCTTATTTTTCTTACACATTGAAGATAATGTTAGTCCCAAACATCATCTGTTGGTTCTCTGTGTAATTACAGCTGGCCTGGCAATAACGGAGTAGCAACCGTGGGTGGTCAATCATGCTCCTGCTCATGAGAGCTTCTGAAACGTGTACATTGAGAATGGATATCCAGGCTTGGCATTGTTCATGACAGTCATTGGTATGCTTAGTTTTTTCTCCTATTGATCGTCGTCACCAAACGCAACGTAAGCAATCATAGCTCATACACAAAAGCCAAGCGCGACCAACTATAATAACCATAATTCCTTGACCTTCAGTGGCTCTGACCGTTGTTAGTTTTATGGTCACGACCAATATGTTCTCCACCTTTTATCAATCTATTTATAACTTATGTAAACACACTTTTGCTAGAGCTCGCACTAGTTCAATTCGTCAATCAATATAAACTAAAGTATATCAAGATAAAGATAAATTAAAAATTAGAATAATTACAGCAAAAAATATTAAATAAAAATATACTGAAGGATCGAACTCAGAACCTCAAGATCGTCTGGCTTAATACAAGCATTTGTACAAATTCAGATCCATGTAGGTTGTGCACTTTAAAGCTATGATAGGACAAATAAATCACAGGTAATTTTGCCTTCATGCCGTAGGTTACCTATTCACTGCATTGAGCTTCGCGACCGTCCTTTATGTATCCAAATGGGTCATTATCTGAAAAACATCATTCTCGTCATCCATGGTAACGAGACGGGCGCATTGGCATGACACTTCCCGGCCCTTCCGTGATCAGCTGTACCTTGTGCACCTGGCGCACGCTACTACCACGCTGAAGGACCTCAAGCAAATCAAGGCCATCAACAGCACCGTCGTCTAGTGGACAAAGTACAAGCCCGTGTATCGTGAGTTGCCGCAATGCACGAACTGTCTCCGCTTCGGCCATTCGCAAGAAAGTTTCCCCAAGAAATCGTCCAGCCCGAAGCAGACATCATGCACGCGTACAAAAAAGGATGAGATTGAGCAACGACTGCTACGCGCACATAAAATTTAGCGCGCGCGAGTCTCACGAAGCTTGTGTACCTCACATTAACATTGGTGAGTCGCATTGAGACATCTCAATGCGATCAGCTCATGCGCTGTTTGCCATGGCAAACCTTTGCAAACAACAGCGGAGATGCGTAATACAGCTTGGGCGGGACATTTTCATTCAATAATATCGTCGCCTAAGTAACGTCAGCTATGCATTTCTAGCGCATGAGATGAGTCTCATGAGACGTACATTGAGGCACGCTCACTTAGTTATTTCATGTGCGCGCTAGCTTCTCTCGTCGCACTGAATCGGTGCTACGTGAGCTTTTGTAGCTCATGGCACACTGTCTCATCCATGTATACACGAGAATTAAGAGACTCTGGCCCGAAGTAGTCACGTTCATCGTGGTTTACTGTCCCACACAAATCAAAGTCGACGACGGCACGCCGGCCGAACTATGAAAGGTCATAGTCATGCTTACTCGGCGGCAGGGGCAGTTCATGATCGCCGGAGACCTGAACGCAAAGCACCAATCGTGGGGAAACACCATCTCAAACCAGAATAGAGTCGTCTGGTGCAACGGCGAGCTAGAAGGCCACTATACCATCCTGAGCCCTGACAGCTCTACCCGGTTGACACGGTCCGAGGCCCATGCAACGCTCGACATTTTCATCACGAACATGAACGATCGCGTCTCCAAGCCGGTCGTCTTCCAGGAGCTCAACTCGGACCACTATCCGGTGGTGGCGGAAGTTGGAACTTCGGAAAATCGGCACGAGCTAACTATCACCAAGCCGACTGGGGTCGGTTTCAACGGTGCGTGGACGAGAACATCGACTACCAGCGGCATCCGGTGTCATCATCTCTCTAGCCCGCGAACAGCATGTTCCAAAGGCCCAGCAGGTAGACAACACCCTAGCAATCGTTATCCTCACTAAATATTTGATCCATCTGCGAAATTTCACTCGCAGGTAATACCAACGTACTGGGTTGCCTGCACTTAAGACCCGGAGCAATCACATGACCAAAACTATTCAGGCCAGAATGGTGGACCTCAGAAATAGTAATTTTTCAAATAATATCCGCACTCTCCCAGACTGTGCTAAGCCGTTCTGGAAGCTATCCTAAATTCCCATTCCACCGTTGACCCCATTAGACAGTAATGGCTCTAAGGATCGCTTGATAACTCCTGCAGAGAAATAGGTCATCACTTCGTCAACTTGCTCAATCTTGGATATAACAGGAGTTGGGGATCACAACTGGCGAATTGACGGGCTATATCAAATCATCAAAGAACATAAAGGCCCTAGGCTTCGACAGCATTATGAATCTGAAGCTCAAACATATGAGTGCTCCGTTCTTCAAGCACCTTTCGCTGCTCTTAGTCAGTTATCGCCCCATCAGCCTTCTCTCAGAGTTTTCCAAGCTGTCTGAAAAGGCGATTGACAGCCGGTCTGTATGGTGTATGGTGTACAAACTACAACGCTACAATCTTCCCAGCTACCTGGCCATATTTTTTGGATAATGTGGTGGATTGATTTATGCAGCTGCTCACTTCCGTGTTTGAAAAGCTCGACCGGGATCTCGTCCTTCCCAGCAGCTTCACTGTTTTTCAGCACGTTTAGAGTTTTCTTTACTTCATCCAGCGTTGGTGGTTCCACAGCTTGATTGTCGCTGACTATGTCCGTTCTACTCCTTAATACACTTCTATTTACCGTTCAACAAATCTTCGAAGTGCTGCTTCCACCTTGCTGCCACCATATCGTTCCTATCCATATTCTCCTGCGCTTCAGCAATCACACTCTCTTTGTGTTGCCTTTTTTCTGAGGTGAATTCGTTTCTATTCTTCCCTTGTTACCCTGTACCGCTCTTTGTTGGAACGGGTACGAGCCACAAGCATTCTACTTCTAGCAGCATTTTTCACGTCCGTCACTCGCTAGCACTCTTCATCAAGAAAACCATTTCGATGGCGTGATTGACAATCTTTCACATCATCATAATTATCGTTCGTTGAGGCATAGATGCTGATCAAGCTATAGTTGAAGAATTAATTCTCAACACGCAAATGCGGTCACTTATCGGCTTCCACCGGATAACACGCATCATCTGCTTCCCGATCACCATGAAGTCAACTCTTCGTTCTGCTCTGTCACCGCCGCTATAGTAGCTGTGGTACTTGTATGAAGTGTTCGCTATGGAACCGCCCGGAATTCACGTTCTCAAGTTCTGGTCTACCGTATTTCCTGGATTGCTACCACACTCACGCTGATCATCTGCAGCTCACGAGCCAGTAGCCCAACACGTGCGGGTTCATGGAAAGTTCTCCCGTTCCAAGATCCGACTTTTCCAATCGTTGTCCTTTGTTCGTTGCCGGGTCTGTTGCCGTTGAATTAATCCGCTCTACTTTTGCCTTTGTTGGTAACTGTAGAATCTTCGGTAGGCTAACTTACCAGTTATTCTATACCTACATCGCGTTGAAGGGGCTACCTTCTCGATTCTGACACGATGGTGTGCAGTTTCGCTGAGAGTCCCTCGCTGGCACTCGGACGATGATCAGCCGCTCTTAGCATGGAGAACAGACGCTCGATCAGATTAGCACCACCGGAGAGGAGCATATCTCCCCTTACCTGTCAGCATACGACCATAGTTCCCACCGGGGTTGGTTACCAGAACTACCCGAAGGTTGTTCGTATTCCGGCCAGCGCTACGAAGTGACAGGGATAGGAGTTGCTGGGTAGGAGGCTAAGGACCGCGAAATGGGGCCTATTTTATTCCTTCAGGTACGCATTACCCAGCATTTGCTACGCCAGCCCTGAATGAACCCTTAAAGAAGGTTAACCAAAACGTTGCAACGTTAACCAACGCGTTGGATGTAGGAGCCAAAAAAAAAGTACATGTACCAATACTACTGGAGATGTTAATTTTGAACCGGCTGCCGCTCTACATGGAGGAGGGCACCATTAAATCGGTGGTTGGTACTGCAGACTTTCAGGCCAAGGCAATGCTCGAAAGAATAACAACTCGACTAAGAGCAGCTGGATTAGCAGAACTGTCTGTCTGACCCTTATACTCTGGAACTACCGAATCGATCGGCGTGAAAATTTGTATTCCGGGGTTTTTGGGACCGGGGAGGGTTCTTATGGTGGTTCGAGACCCCTTCCATCTTTGGAAGAGAGGCTTCCATACATATAAAACACAAATATCTGCATAAATCGAGACCTTATCTAGCTAATGTAATCAAATTTTGCATGTGGAAGTGTTCGAAGGCAAGAAACGTTTCTGTGATAGTTCGAGACACCTCCATCCTCTGGTATAGCAAAGCTCGACGGGTAAAGGTTAGTTCCATAGTAAAGACAGAATAAGCTGTTGAAACTTTTTTTTTCTAACGAAATCGTCTCCTTTGGGATTATTGTTTCGTCCTCTTGCTCTGCCGTAAAAAGGCGTTGTTTCGATTTGTTTAAAGTAGTAAAATAAGCTAAAAATTATCAGAAATCTACACGGAAGAAACCGATTTCTATTGCACATAATTAAATGAACGTTTGTAAAATTTTCAGTGAGAAAAAAAACCGAGGCCACGCTCCTTGAGCTCCCTCATTAGAACAAATTGGAACAAATACCACCACAGCGATTTCAGTTATGAGCTGCATATAATAATGAGACAACCATTCCTTTTTCTTTATGATTTCATGTGTTCTGCGTATGTTTGACTTTGTAGTCAATGAGCTTCTGCGTGTTTTGCATTCAAATTCCTCTGCATAGAAAGTGTACTTTCAACTTTTTATGCATTTAACCTTTGCTTTGTCGTGGTCAGCGAAAAAATGTTTTTCTTCTTCCACAGTCTACAGCTGCCTCGGACTTCGGACCTTGCTTATGAAACTGCATTTCACAGTAATAAAAAATAACTTCTCGATTCTATGATGCAATATCATAATTAGCATACTGATGCCGCAGTCGATTGAAATTATAACGACAGCGGTTCGAATCTCCTCGCAATTAAACTTATCTCATTTTACAGCACGCTTCTGCAGAACAAGCCACGGAAGGTTCCTTTTCGGAAAACTGCGCCTCACTTAAAAGTGCCGATGCACAGTGCGGAGGAAAATCACCGTAACCAACCCATATCAAACCAAGGCGTGGACAGCGGAAAGGAAAAAAACAGGACCGAAAACTGTGTCGTAACTCAATCCGTGTGGCGAATAGCCGCCTTCGTAGCCGCACCGTTGTTGCCTCCGCCCGTATATGGCTTCTTTGCGGTTTCGCTTGTTTATGGGATTTGAGTTTCCCTCACCCTCACAGTGCTTTGGAAAACTTTCGGAAGCGTGCCGAGTCGTGACCGTTGCAGGAAATACCCGCAACGTTGATGACGACGTTTGACCTCGCTTGCCGATATGTGTCCATCATAATTTGGCCCCAATCTGGGGTTTTCATTTTCAGCGATTCTATTTTCTGATTTTGTCAATCGGTGATCTAATGAGACCTAAGTAGCAGTAGCATATTTCTTGACATTGAGTCACGATTCTTTATGCTGGAGAAATAAGGCAAATCCGTTTTGGTGACCTAACGAGTTTCTGAAACCAATATTCAACAAACAAAATGCTTCTATCATAGATAGGTCAACCGTAGTCTAAGCCGCTTTGAAACACAAATACATGTGAAAATGGCCCTGAAATGTTTTCTAGAATTTTCTTTAGCTATAAACTTTTTATCCCCATAGGATTTTTCAAGATAAGAGCTCAAAATCTTTTACCTATACATATAGGCAAATCGAACGTACGCAATCCATAGAAGCTGCTAAAAACTGCAACGCCTCAGTTACCATCGCATCGAAGTGTTATAATCTCTAATGATTTGTTTTGTGTTTCCATTCCAGGAAGATCGAAGAAGATTCGATGTAAAGCTTCAAAGAAAATAACTGATGCGTCACTTTGTTACTTGGCAATAAACCCCGCAATTTCCATGGAGCCTAATCGTAATAGCGTTTCATCACTTTCCCATCTCCTGTGTAAATCTTCGAGCCCTGCTCAGCACGCATCACGCTCCATCGAGTAAACAACCACCGCCCCGTCAATCGGCCTTACTGCCTCCTAGGCTCAATCGTGTGCAAAGTGGTGAAAAGTGCCAATAAATCTTGGCTGGGAATTACTGTTGGAAATCCGGTCACGTTCCGCCCAAGTCCGGAAAAATGTCCTCATCAACATTTGCCGGGCCATCCGTCTTCCATCATCAAAACCTAACTAAGCAATGGCTTATTCGAGCTTCCCACAAAATGACGACGACGACGACGATGCGGCGACCAACTAACCGAATTCATTGGCCCAGCACGCGATCAGAGTCCTTTTTCGCCGTGACCGAGATCGACGGCCACGACGACGACGATGACGACAACAACGGCGGAGAGGCAAAGGAGCAAGGCGGATGCTAAAATAATAATGTCCTTATTCGGCATTAACTGGTAAATGTTATTACAGCTTGGGACTTCATCCACGTCGTCGTCGCACCCAAGTGGCCAGGAGAGACCGACGGTACTTCGGCAGCGCCGGAGCATATGCAGAGATGGGAAACAGCGTGTGCGTGTGAGTCATTCAGCTAACTGCCTAACAATGCGGTTCCGGTTTTTCGGGGAAATGCCAAGCCAACATGACAATGGGCTACATTTTTTTGGACAAGTGGTTGTCAATTCATGGATTGCCGATTGTTGTCGTGATTTATTCTTTTTAATACAATATGTGAGTTGATATCCTTTTGGGGTAATATCGCACGTTCTTTTGTAATTCATCTTTTTTTTCTTAATCAACTAAGTGTTCAGGGCCAAGATTGTTAAGGATACGCGGCTCACAATAGCTCATTAATTGACAATGTGGTCTAACGAAACACGGCAAATGTTTCAAAATGAGAAGGAAAACAAATTATTCTTTGTGCTTTGAAGACGACCAACAGTTCGACGAACACGAATTCCTACAAAATTATCCGAGCTTTCTCTGACTGTCGACCCACTTGGATGATGTAAAAATATATGAATCCATGGATCACGCAAATCAAAGCAAAAGCTCACAATGGTTAGATTCAAAATCGGAAATATGCAATCTTATAAGAACACATCTCCCAATAAAATTTACTTTGTACTGACAGACGAGTAAGTTTAAAAAAAAAATCATTAATTTTTTTTATTATTATCTTTTCGCGTATAATGTTGCTTCTTTGATTAGGTCTGAAAATAAAAATGCTTTACAACCGTTGTCGGCTAACTTGAGGCGACTGGAATCTGAACCTCTGAACAAACTGTTACAAACTGAACAAATTCCAACCCGCGAAATTCGCGACTGCAAATGTTCGAGCCAAAGGCTATTTCACAGTTAATTGAGTGGTTTCGAAGCCTGATAAGAACTGTTGGCGATTCCGAAGTAATGAGGGAACCAAAGTAAGGAGACCTACGTTTAGATTCATAAACAGGTTGTTCAGATGGCGTTGAATCACACATAAATCGCAAATTAGTTAATGAAGCATACTTTTGTGTGTTACCATTAGTTCACAGAACTAATTGCTGCTGTTCTTACCATTAGTTTACAGAATTTTGAAGAGCTATAAAATAAAAAATCGTTGACACATTAGTGGACCAGATTGTTTAAGTACTCGATTTTTCTAAACTAATACAAAAAATCCTTCCCAACAAAGCTTGAAGAACAAAGGATGCAGGAGCGGACAAAAATGACTGTAAAGTTGGTGGATTATTACAAATTGGTCAATATGTTACGCTTCCAACGATGTGAAGAATGGTGTTCTAATCATTGCGAATATACTTCATTGCACGGCAACGTCATCAGCTCAACTATTTCTTTTCCACCTGAAGATAATTAGAAAGCAACAGGACCAGTACAAAATTGACAGGTAGTGGTCCCATTGTTTTCTAATTTTCATTAAGCGGGAAAAAGATAGAACATAGCGAAGATTTGGGCAATGCCGTATTGGAGCAGAGGGGTATGGGGGAGTTACGCGATTCTGCTCTCTATGTCGGATTTGCAATCATCCGTGATTTCCCATGAATTCTCAATTTCTGTAATGTGCTCAGGAATGAGCAAACGAAGAAACAAGAAATCTCGGATCGCGAAATGTCAGAAACGTTTTGAGCCGAAAAAATAGCTAACCAAGCTGTGATTAGAATTAAGCTATGACAGTATAAAGAACTAAATAACGACTAGCTGCAATAAGCATCTTGGAGCAGTGGGAGTCACTATAGGGCTGAACTGGATGTAGCTGAAGCTCTATCTCTCAACCAGGTGAACAGAGTTCATAACAACCAACTTACGTGCCACATCAGATCAGTTCGGCGATCCCAGGTGCTAATTTCAATGCGTTCGATCCAGATGATAACTTCCCTGGAGAGCAAAATTGGTTAAGAAAGGTAAAATGTGGTAAAGTGTGAGGAACGGTCGTTTGATCGAAACCCATTCGGCCGAAAGCCATTTGACCAAATGTCACTAGACCGAAAGTTGTTTGGCTGAATATACCATTTGGCCGAACAGATGGCCTGGTCTGAAGAAGAAGAAGAAGAAGAAGAAGAAGAAGAAGAAGAAGAAGAAGAAGACCATTAGGCCGAAAGTCATTTGGACGAAAGGGCTGTTTGTCCGAAAGGGCCGTTTAGCCGAAAGGGTTGTTGGCCGAATGGGTTGTTTGGCCGAAAGGGTCATTTCGCCGAAAAGGCCGTTTGGCCTCAAGGGTCATTTGGCTGAATAGGTCATTTGAAAAGTGAGCTCTGACCGAATGACCGAAGAATATGTGGGGTGCCTTGACACGCAAGGGTTTCCTGAGAAAATTATCGGCCTCATCGAGGCACAGTACGAGATCTTCTCGTGTAGAGTGCTGCACAATAGGGTCTTGTCCGACCTTATCCGGGTCGTAGCTGTTGTAAGGCAAGGATGTATTTTATCACCGTTAATGTCCTCATCGTAATCGACGAGATTCTGATAGGTGCGATTGACCGTGAACCAAACCGCGGGCTGCTATGGCAACCTATAACCATGGAGCACCTTAATGAATTCGAATTGGCTGACGATGTTGCATTACTCGCTCAATGACCTTGCCAAGTGCTCCTCTTCGGCAGGGTTAGTCATCAACGTCAACAAAACCATTCGGCCAAAATGACCCTTTCTGACCTAATGACCCTGCGGCCTAATTACCCTTTTCGGCCAAATGACCCTTTCGGTCAATGATCCTTTCGGCCAAATGACTTTCGGCCTAATGGGTCGTTCGGCCTATTGGCATTCGGGCCAAATGGGTTTCAGCCAAACGACCGTTCCCTTCTCCAATAGCAATAATAATCAACAATTTTCGCAACAACATTTAAAGGAACACTATAAAAATATTGGGAACACAGTCCCGGCAATCCAGAATTGCAATACATATGATAAATTTGTCAGGTCATTAGCAATGTATTTGATAACCTAACCTAAACGATTGTAATTTCGTTTGGCATTAAGTCGTTTGACATAATGCCGTTTGGCATACGGTCATTTTAAAAATAAAACCCAGATTAATCCACCTAGCGGTGATAGTGCCTTTCTCGTTTCTTTCGAGTGAGTAATTTCTACGCACTTTTGGTGAAAAAAAAGTATTTTGACCATAACTTCTGATAGGGACTTTCCGATACTTCAAAATATCGATATTTGATTCGATACGATAATCGAATCAAAGTATCGATATCACCGATACATTGGAATGAAAATATCGATATATCGGAAAATCAAATGATATTTTAAAAATGAAAATATTTAAAATATATTTTATGTATTTATTCATTTACTATCGTATTACTGTATTACCAATTTACAATAATTATTAGAAATGACTATTTTTAATCCAATCCGCTTCTAGAGTGTGCCAGTCCAACAATCATCGGCGACGCCGTACGTCGTAGTTTTACTCGGTAGAGACAACGTTTACGGCACCTCACTGACCTCACTATTTTCCGTTCGCTAGAAAAAATCAACCGAAGTTTCGAGAAATTAGCTGATTTTTCTGTATTTCTCCTCGGGTTATTCTGTTTTTTGACAATATTAAATTCTCTTCAGAATTTCCAAGGAAGTTTTTAAAGTTTGAATTTAATTCTTAAATAAAATTCAGAATTTTTACAAGAAAATCCATTAAAATATTCTTAACTAAAAAGGAACTTTTCTTAAACTTTCACGAGAAATTATCCTCTTTGTTTACATGGAATTCTCTTGGATTTCTTCAGGAAATTCTCCTTGATTTTCACAGGCATTCTTCAAAATTATCGCAAAAAGCTCCATCAGAAATAAAAAATTAAAATTATCATCAGGAAATGTTTTCAGGAAATTCTATTTAATTCCTTCAGGGCATTATTTTGAAGAAAATTTTCATATGTTTTCCAATACTTTCAACTCCTATTTCCACAAATCTCTTCCTAATTTCTAAGTTGATTTATCTAATTTATCATGGGAAAGCGCCAAATAGATAATTGCATTCGCAAAAGGATTTAAGGACCAGCGGCCTGACAGATGTTGCACAATGGTGCATCAATGCAAAGTGTCGAGTTGTCAAAACTATTTGTGATGACAGCGCACACCTTACTCCATCCGCTCTACCGAGAAAAATCCTCTAAATCAGTAAAAATACCGCATTCTGGATCCATTTTGAAAGAGGTATTTTTTCTTCACAAAATACAATACAATTGTTATTTTTGTGTTACTATGTTCTGATACAATATATCGATATCGAAAGCAAAAATATCGATATGACCGATATACATATTGAAAGCTAAATATCGATACAAAATATCGAATATCGAAACTAAAATATCGATATTCCGATATATCGGAAGTATCGGAACGTCCTGAACTTCTGAGCCTATAGTCCGATCCGGCCAATTTTCAACAGGAAACAATGGGACCGGATTCTGCATCGAATGCAACTTCTTGCGAGCAAATCGGCTGAGGTACATATGTGACTAAAATGAGTGAGATTTTGAAAATGTATTTTGGCCATAACTCCGAATCATAGTCCGATTCCGTCAATTTTCAATACGAAACAATGGGACAAGATTCCGCGTCGAGGGCAACTCGTTAAAGATAAGTGCCTGAAAAATGAGTGAGAATTTTGTACGTGTTTCTTATGTAAACAAATTAATTTTGGCCATAACTTCGAAACCCATAGTCTGATTGGGCCAATTTTCAATACGAAACAATTGGGCAAGATTCTTCGTCAAATGAAACTTGTTGCGAGTAAATCAGCTAAGAGTAAGTGCCTAAAAAGTTAGTGAGAATTTTTCTTATACAAAAATATATTTTGGCCATAATCTGAAGCCCATAGTCCGATTGGGCCAATTTTCAATACGAAACAATGGGACAAGATTCCGCGTCGAATGCAACTTCGATTGCGATAAGTTAAAGATAAGTGCCTGAAAAATGAGTGAGATTATTTTGCGCACACACATACACACACATACACACACACAGACATCACTTCAAATCGTCGAGCTGAGTCGATCGGTATATAACACTATGGGTCTCCGGGACTCCTATCAAAAGTTCGTTTTTGAAGCGAACATATCTAGAGTGCTTTGAAAATAGGTCGTATGTGCAAAAGAGAGTCTCTCTTTGGATCTATTCTCTTTCGATTATTACGAAACTATACAAAAGTTTACTTAGAATTTCTTGGCAGATATCCAAAGACAATAGCTTTGTCTATTATGCTGAAGTGGAATCGTAGCAAAACATGCAAAACTAGCCGATTTATTAGCGAAAGAGAGCGTGATCAAAGAGAATCTCTTTGCTCATACGACCTATTCTCAAAGCAATCTAGATATAGCCTTTACGTATACTTTGTATACGAGAAAGGCAAAAAAAACTTATGAGCGTAGACATATCAATCAATCCTACAAAAATCCAAATGTCTTCTAAATCTTTCGCATCTACATCCAGTTACCATTTTCTCGGGGAACCCCTATGATATTACCGCGGATACTATAGGACCTCTTTATGAAACTTAGTACGTATGTGCGCTATGAACGGGTAGCGTGACCAATCAACTATACCTCATGGTTACACTAGCGATTAAGGACTTGGCCACTGTAATGACAGCACGGTTCTATTCTCGGCTACAGGTTACTCCAGCCCAGTGTATGAGATAGCTATATATGGTCTGGGTTATGCTAAATCGCACCAAGCGCCATTGAAAAGTTATTGTTTATTTCCGTTTGCTTTTACGGACTCTCTCTATCTTATTGGCATTACATCCCCACACTAGGACAGAGCCACCTCGCGGCTTAGTGGTCATTAAGCACTTCCACAGTTATTAACTGCGAGGTTTCTAAGCCAGGTTACCATTTTTGCATTCGTATATCATGAGGGAAGTCGAGACAATTTCCAATCCGAAAATTGCCTAGATCGGCACCGGAAATCGAAACCAGCCACCCTCAGCATGGTCTAGCTTTGTAGCAGCGCATCTTACCGCACGGCTAAGGAGTGGCTTTATGGACTAAGTATCGCAAATTCATCAAAAGGTGTTTCACCGAACCATAACCATCGGCCATTTGAAGCAGCGAGAGATCTTGGATTGCCTGGTTTGACGTTGTGCCATTTCTACGAGCGACAGCGCTTACAAAGAGTGATTACTCTGCAGAAAAGGACTGGGAAATTGGGGGTTACTTGAATGGATTTATTGACTCGGTAATACTGACGATGGACGCATAGTTGTCCTTAAATTGAAACGATATCAACATGTTATTAGTCTGTTTCGGAAGCTTGGAGTGATGGGTCAGTAAAGGTACAATGGAGTAACTTTGTTGCATTATTGTACTTCTTACTAGATTCTTCTTCTTCTGATTGGCATTACATCCCCACACTGGGACATAGCCGCCTCTGTCTAGATTAATTGCCATTAATACCTGCTCTTGGATTACGTTGATAATTATTATTATTAATATCTTTATTAATGAGGTTTTCGGCCCTGGACCGGTTCGCCTCGTAAACGTTGATAATCTTCTATATAGACTAACGCAAAATGAACTCCCCCAAGAAATTATGACGTTTGAGCGGGTCGCATAATGAACTTTTGTTCGAGAAGACGAGCCGCCCAAATGTAAAAATCAGGCTACTGTCATGCTATTGTTTAGCCTATCGCCAAATCGTAGCCAGGATGTCCCGGGCTATAATTTTTTTTCATACTACTTTTCAATGATTACAGCGGTCTATGTCTTTTGATGATGATGAAACCGCGCTTGTTACAGGCTCGGTAAAAATCCATCGGGTGAGTGAATTCGAAAACAGCTGTACAGGTCTATACATAAAATGAATTTATGTCTGTCTGACCACTATAGACCTGGAAACTACTAAGCCGATCAGCGTGAAAATGTGTATGCAGAGGTTTTTTGGGACGGGAAGGTTCTTAAGATGGTTCGAGACCCACTCCCTTAGGAAAGAGAAGCTCCCATACAAATAAAACATAAATTTCTGCATAACTCGAGAACTAATCAGAGAATAAATCAATTTTAGATGAAACGAAGTTCGTCGGGTCTAAATAACTGGAATAAATAACTGGTCTTTGATGACTCTGCGAGCGTTACGGCCCATACAAATTTTAGAACCCTTCCATACAAAACACATTACGAGGGGTGGGCTTTTTCGGTAAATGACAGCCGGTGTCACTGAGTACATCGAGAGTATTTCATGGCAAGTGGATACGGTGGGTAAGATTTTCATTGACTCTGTTTTGATTAGTGATTGTTGCGATTACCGGAGGGGCCAGCAGGAAGCCGCAATATTCTGTATCAAGACAAAATTTTCAAAACGACTTATCTGCTTTTGTAAACAAAGATTCAAACGACGAATTGACGAATCTGATAGCTCTCCCACGCAAACCAACACCACCAATAGGAAGGTGAAGGTTTCCGCTACCTGTTGATGGTGTTAGTTTGCGTGGGAGAACTATCAGATTCATCAAATCGTCGTTTGAATCTTTGTTTACCAAAGCAGATAAGTCGTTTTGAAAATTTTGTCTTGATATTTTCTCGAGACACTCAAAAGGAAACCGAGAAGGAAACAATGGAACAGGATTCCGCGTCGAATGAAACTTATTGCGAGCAAATCGGTTAAGAGTAAGTAAAAATATGTTTTGGCCATAACTCCGAAGCCCATAGTCTGATTAAACCAATATTCGATAAGAAACAATGAGACAAGATTCTGCATCGGGCAAATCGGCTAAGAATAAGTGCCTAAAAATGAAAAAAAAATGTATTTTGGCCATTACTTCAAATCCCATAGTTCGAATCGACCAATTTTCAATACAAAACAATGGAACAAGATTCTGCGTCGAATGCAACTTGTTGCAGGCAAATCGGCTAAAAGAAAGTGCCAAAAAATGAGTGAGAATTTTCTTGTCAACAAATGTATTTTTGGCCATTACTTGAATCCCATTGTTCGATTCGACCAATTTTCAATACGAAACAATGGGACAGCATTTCGCGTCGAACGAAACTTGTTGCGAGCAAATCGGTTAAGGATAAGTGCCTGAAAAATGAGTGAGATTATTTTTCGCACACACATACACACAGACATCACTTCAATTCGTCGAGCTGAGTCGATCGGTATATAACACTATGAGTCTCCGGAACTCCTATAAAAGTTTGTTTTTGAGCGAACATATAGCCTTTACGTATACTTTGTATACGAGAAAGGCAAAAATAATGGATAAGTAAGATTTGTTGAACCATTCAGTTACGTGGTTTCTTCATATGAGCAATACATGATAATTGAAAACGGGATTGTACGACGTGACAAATTAAACGGTCAAAATGGGACCATTTAAATGTTGACGCACCTACCAGCAAATAAATCAGCATTAAATTAAATTGACATTGGTTGCTTGTTTTGTTTTTCATGTAAGGAAAAGCCAAAAAACTTGCCCATTTCTCCCTTTTATTATCAAAAGGTTTCAAAGAAAGAATCATATCTCCCTTGCATTGAGCCGATAAACCAAATGCTTGAATTGAAAGAAGGAGTCATATCCTCTCTGGCTTCTGCTGGGCAAATGCATCTTTTGGAAGAAGGTATAATTACTTCCTTTTCCTTAAGCCGAGCAAATGCCTGAATTGAAGGAAGAAAGAATCGTCTATTGCCGTCTGCCGGGCAAATGCATGATTTGAAAGAAGGAAAATATCTTCCCATGCCTTAAACCAAGAAAATTCCTGAATTGAAAGAAGGAACCATACGCCTCTATGACACTACCCAAGTTTTATTCCGCTCTAGGAGTGGTTTTCAAGATTAAATTATAAGATCGACCAATAAAACTCACTATTACACGACAACCTTTTGATGACCACTATAAGAGTAAGATATGGCCAAGTGGCCCTCCCTGGATAATGCCATTACTTCGAAGGCCACTACTCCGAATGTAGTTACCCTAAGTGCCCCGAATGAGCCAGTATCCCACAATAGTCCTGACTCCAAGTTTATAATTTATATCAATAAAAAAAATTAATCGATAGAAATTTATTCATAATTCATGTGAATTAGAATTACTTGTTTTAACGACTTATTCAATAGCAGTGAAGAATTACATAATTTTTACCAGAATTTTTATCGTAGATCCTATTTTTTCCATCTTATAGTCCCTTCAAAGTTCACCGTGTTGGACTCGCGATTAGTTTCATCAAACTATAACTGTTTGAAAACAATGTAGAACGAATAATTCTCGTTCCAAAAAGTCCCGTTACATATCATGTGCATATCGGGGGCAGCAGGGACTATGTCTCAGGGCTTAACAATTCCTCCCCAGGCCATCTGCGAGTTCTGGGGTTTGCTTAGGGTGTGGTGGGGTTTGACAGTGGGCCCTGTTAAACTCCTATAAAAAAGCTGCATGTATCCGCAAAAAGGGGCCCACCAAAGGGACCGTGTGCCGCTCAAAGCGCACAAGCCCAAGTCCTGGTGTTAGGTGGGACAAAACAGACCTGACACGATGGCCCTCAGACGAGACATGAGGTTTGTGCAGGCCCAATGAGCCACCTGTAAAACCAATAATTACGAGCAACATAAAAGATAATACGACTCGATATAATCGGCAAAGACCTAGGTAACGAATGAAGGACCACGATTGGAAGCTTAGAAAGTCGCTAGGCTTCGCAGGTTGCGACAGGATAATCTACGATTAATTACATCCCCGTAACTTTGACGTCGATGCACTGCAGGAAATCTGCCGGAAAGGACAGAAAGTGTGGAAAAGCCATCGAGCAGCTACCTTCTATCAAAGCTGTGGCACCACCATTCAACGAGCTGGGAACCGGCTGCATAGTTTTGGGCAAGATGCACCAACGCGTGATTGGAGAAATTGAAGCGCGCCGTACTGGTGAAAAGACGCAAAAGTTTCTGCTCCAGTCATTTTTTGTCTGCATAAGTTCCCAAGGCCAGAAACAAACGATGTACTCTGGCCGAACCCGATCCAGCAGTAGAAAATGATAAGAAAACCACAAGCAGCGAGGGATAAAACTGCAGCAAGTTCCTAAGATGTCCTTCCTAGCGTTGCTTGCTACGCTTCATGAGATGGTCAAAACTTGCGGAAAGCTGCTCAAAATAGTTCAACCAAGACAGTGTTATTAGCAGCCTGTATGCAAAAAAAAAATACCACTCAAGAATCCCTTCAAAAGCGTAAAACGTGGAGAACGAACCGCATCACATGCGAAGATCCGGTACATGTCCAGTGGTAGGAAACGGAATCGAACGTCAGTCAGTCTCAAATCAAAGCTGCAGCACAACTCTTCATCGAAATTTTTGACAACATGAAATTCCAAACCAACAAATTCACAATGCCCAAGATATTTAAGCAAAGTATGGCAATCGCGCACGACAACCGCACCATAGACCGAGTTCAACGAGACTGCGGCCCCGGCGATCGGAACATAGATCTTCTGAGAGCTCTTCGATTCAACAACATGCAATGGATGAACGGGAATGTAATAATACGCGGTGCGCTTGTTTCATGCTTTATTTTTAAACATTCCGGCAAAAAAAAATTCCTCCATCTATGAAGTTAGTTTGTGATGTGAAGATTTGGCATTTTTTTTGCTATGAAACACATTTGTGTAGGTAGACGAGCTCGGTGGTCTAGTGGCTACCGCTTCTGCCTTATAAGCAGGAGGTCGTGGGTTCAATTCCAGGCTCGTCCCTTTCCTACTTTGTATTTCTATCTTAGTTCTTTCTGTGTTTCACGTTCTACCAAAACGATTCCTACTGTTAAAACCTCCCCACACAATCCCAAAAACCTCCATGGCACCTATGAGAGGTCGTAGAGTTCTCTGCATCTTTCTTAAGCAGGTGTCCAACTAACCATCCTTCTCCTTCCTCAGCATTCGCAAGGACGTGGTCAAAACAGATCTCGAGTATTAGAGAGTGCTTTCATCTAAGCCCCAAACCAATATCTGTGGTAACGGATGAAAGTGATGCTCTCATACAACAGTCTTGGCTTGTACCACCTACGAATTTGTGCGAATTGCTCAATGCTAATGAAACACATTTGTGTAGGTACTGTGTAGTGTGAGATTCCCGCAATCGGCTTATTGAGCGAATGTTGAATGTTCAGTCGTACAAATTCTGTTCTACGAGAGTCCTTTTTTGTAGGTATTATAATTCATATAGGATATAGATCGGTTGCATTTTCGGCGTAGAAAAACTAATATGGGGTAGGCTGTTTTTTCTTTCTCGTTTCAGAGAGCGAGCAATGGCGTTTAAACCTAGGATAATTATCCAAGGCAAGTTCAATAGCTTCGCCACATCCCAGAGAACCCTTCAGCCACGGTCACTCCCAAGGTTAAAAAAAATCATTTGCTTATTCCCCCTGAATGTGAAACGGTTGGTACGGCTGTCCCCGTTTTTTCCTTCCGTGAATTCGAAACTGTTCGTTGATCATGTTATTCATTACTAAATAATCTGATAACCGTTAATTCCTGGGCCTGGGCCTGGCCATTTTAATATTTGTGTAATATTTATGATATGCTGCAAATGTTAATGCTGACAAGAAAATGTTTGGAAATACAATCGACATTTCCAAGATGCTTTTCAATACTGGCTGTGCATGTGCTGAGACAAGACAAGACAAGATGCGCCTACGCGTGACTGGGTGGCAGCCAATCAACGCAAGGATGTGGAATCTGAAGATTAAAGGCCGTTTCTTCAACTATAGCATCATCGACGTGCACTGCCCACACGAAGGGAGACTCGACGACCAGAAAGAAGCGTTCTATGCACAGCTGGAGCAGACATACGATGGATGCCCACTGCGGAATGTCAAATTTGTCATCGGCGAAATGAAATGTATAGACCGGTCATCGGACTGGATAGTCTGCATATCGTATCGAACGACAGCGGCCAACTATGCATGCACTTTGCTGTCTTCAATAGTCAGAAGCACTTTCTTCCACTGCAAGAATATCCACAAGGTCACATGGAAATCACCTAACTAAGAAACGGAAAACCAAATCGACCACGTTCTAATCGACGGTAAATTCTTCTCCGACATCACGAATGTACGCACTTATCGCAGTGCGAATATTGAATCCGACCACTACCTCGTTGCAGTATGTCTACGCTTAACGCTCTCGACGGTGTATATCACGCGTCGCAGTCGAACTTTTTTTTTTCTTTTTATTGGCATTACATCCCCACACTGGGACATAGCCGCCTCGCAGCTTAGTGTTCATTAAGCACTTCCACAGTTATTAACTGCGAGGTTTCTAAGCCAAGTTACCATTTTTGCATTCGTATATCATGAGGCTAACACGATGATACTTTTATGCTCGGGGAAGTCGAGACAATTTCCAATCCGAAAATTACCTAGACCGACACCGGGAATCAAACCCAGCCACCCTCGGCATGGTCTTGCTTTGTAGCCGCGCGTCTTACCGCACGGCTAAGGAGGGCGCAGTCGAACGCCGCGGCTAAACATTTGGCGGCTACAATACGGTAGACAAGCCCAAGACTACGCGCAGCAGCTGGAAGTGGCACTCCCAACGGAAGATCACCTAGGCGCAGCGTCTATTGAAGATGGTTGGAGAGATTTGATCCGCCATTGGAAGCACCGCAACCGCAGCTGCCCCCGATTCAAAGAACGACTGGTTTGACAGCGAATGTAAGCGGTTAGTGAAGCGAAGAATGCAGCATGGGCGAGATGAAGAACGATACAAACGGTCGCGGAACAAACAAAAGTCGACTTTTTGGAAGAAAAGTGCCTGCAGGAAGATCAAGACCGTGAAGAGACGGAGCAACTGTACCGCGCTAATAACGCACGAAAGTTCTATTAGTAGGTAAACCGGTCACGTAAGGGCCACGTGCCAATGCCCGATATGTGTAAGGATATATGTACCGTTTTGACTCAAATCAAACCCATATTCCTAACTCTAGCGTTTTAGAGCCCTCAAACTAACATTTTTATTAGTTTTCCCCACTCAGTATCAAGATTACAAACGAACTCATGATTCTGTAAAAAGAATTACACGAATAAAGCTAAAACGGCCATATAAAAGCGAATGTTCGGAACATGAGTCGTGTTTGGAATTAGGGTCAAAACGGTATACGGGAACCTTCTTAAGATCGTGCCTGAAGTGATCCGCAGGTGGCGGCAGCATTACGGAGAGCACCTGATTGGCAATGTGGCAGACAATGGTGGCAGTATGGTAATCAACCTGGGAGCACGTGCGCAGGACATACGACTTCTTGCTCCGAATCTCTAGGAAATCCAGAAAGAGTTCGGCCGGCTGAAAACAACAAAGACCAACTACCAGGAAAGCTGTATAAACAAAGTGACCTCGAGTCACCACGAGTACGTTGGCTTATTTCCCTCTCTTACTAATTTAATAATAAGATTATGTCGATTGTACATATCTCAAAGAAACATGGCTCCGTAAAGTGTTATACACGCCTGAGCCTACCAAATAAACGAAATTGGAAAAAAAAATAAACAAAGTGATGAGGCACCGACTAGAACGCTGCACTGGGTAATTACCAAGGTTTGGGAAGAAGAGGTTCTGCCACAAGAGTGGATGGAAGATGTCGTGTGTCTCATCTACAAAAAGGGGGCCAAGCTGGATTGCAGCAATTATCGCGTAATCACATTTCTGAACTCCGCCCAATACGGCGACGAGAGATCGGGTTATGTGCGTAGTTCGAGTTTCAGGGATATTCTTACGAGTTACGAGGGATTTACATGAGTAATACGATTTTCACAAAGTTCGTTCAACTATTCGCCGACGACATTGATATTACGGCAACTTTGAGAAGATGGAAGAAACCTACATCAGACTGAAGTGGGAAGCAATGCGGATCGGAAAAGCCATCAATACGTCGCAGAAAAAATACATGATAGAAATATGCTTTAGAGAGGCCAATTACTATAGTCATCGATCACGAATTTGTATCGGTGGTGACGAAATCGAGGCGGCTGAAGAATTCGTGTACTTGGTGTCCTACAATAACATTACCAGCAGATATTTGGAGACGCATCATGGAAGGAAATCGTACGTAGTTTGGACTCCGCCAAACACTCCGATCGAATAGAGTCGCCACCGTATCAACGCTCATTGGACCGAAAGTCCTCTACGGATACGAGAACTGGACGGTGCTCGTGGAAGACCAACGGTCACTTGGAGTTTTCGAAAGGAAAGTGCTTCGTACTATCTATGGTGGGGTGCGGATGGCGGATAGTACGTGCGGATGAGGCGAATGAATCACGAGTTGCATCAGCTGTTGGGAGAACCATCCATCGTTCACTCCGCGAAAATCGGATGACTGCGGTGGTCCGGGCACGTAGCCAGAATATCGGACTGTAATCCGGTGAAAATGGTTCTTGACAAAACGATCCGACGGAAACAAGAAGGCGAGGTGTGCTGTAGGATGGATCGATCAGGTGGAGGACGATTTGCAGACCCTCCGCAGAGAAAATAAAAATAATAACTCAAGCGTTTTAAGTTCATCGTTCATGTCTTTTCATTCATACAGGCTCGTACCGTGGCATGATCCAGAAGATGTCCCTTGCTGTTATTGGCTATTCCCAGATGTCAGCAAAGGAGTAAGTGTGAGTGAATTTACTTATTTGGCAGGCTCATTTGTTGTCGTATACCCCAAAAAGCTTCAATATTCAACAAGCTACGCCAGGAATGTACGAACTTCTCAGTCATCAGCGGTAATGAGCTGCAGTTGTGAATCCTTCAAAAAGTCAATTTATTATGACTACTTATTTTCCGGTCCTAGCTCCGCATTGCTTCGTTTACTTCCATCCGAAGCTGTTTTGCTCGATGCTTGCACTGCGACCACTGTTGGAGTATTTCCCTCCGCCCAATATGGCGTTCGAAGCCGAAGAGATTCTGATAGTAGATTCTGTAAGTAAGGGTACCGACATGTGCCGCATTTGACAGGTCTTCTGCTCGTTTGGAACATGATTTTGTAAAGGAATGACAGAAGAAACTTGTTCCAATTCTGACATTGTCGACATTTTCTGACATTTGTATATGTTATAGCTATTATTAGTGTCGTGTCGTGTTACTACCGCTACGGCGCTACCGAAAGAAGAGTTTACCCTATTTTGAAATTTTTGAAATCTAGACGGATATAAAGAAGAATCCCTCGAAAAATAATTTAAATAAAATGGAATTTAAATGAACCCTAAAAGTATTCTTGGAGGCTCTAAAGTTCATCAAGAATCGTCTGTTTATTATGAATCTAAATTGTTTTTTAAAGCGACTTAAATTTACTTGGGAACCACCGTGAATTCAGACCATTCTCACAAAAACCAACTCCGCTGTTTGATAACAATGAACTGCTTGGCTGAGATCCGGGTTTTTCCGAACCAAATGCACTATACTGTTTAATCCGCATGGTACGCTACATGGAACGGAACTAAGCCTATCGGGTGGCAGAACTCAATGATAGCACTTTTTTTTGTCCCGCCATGGGTTCACCGTTTACTGGAGTGAACCCGCCTCAGTGCTGCTTCGATTCGGCTCGATTCAGTCGAATGGCGATGGTGACAACCGGGATGCTTCTCACTGTTACAGAAACTCTTCCATCGCTACTACTCTTCGATGGCAGTTGGAATTCAAGCGGCAAACGCTTCCATCCAGTAGTGGAAGCTGTGATAGCACTATTACAATGTCGGTCGTAATAATCATCTAAATAAACAACCCCTTCTTTGGAAGGAATTCCAACAGCTCCAAACTATATTGTTTCCTTTTTTTACATAGGGAAATCAGCGAAGCAAACAAAAAAAACGGTGTTCAACTGAACCGATGGTGCAATGATGTTGCCTGGTAACGATCTGAATCCCATTGAAATAATGGGTGCTTCGAATTTCAGGATCGTTGAAACTGATACAGACGTTCAATAACCGTTCGGGATCGGCAATGGTGGCATAATAACGGTTGACTTTACAGCGCAGAACGGGGAAAAAGTAATCGATAGATAATCGATTTCGCTGAACTGCGATTTCCAATTAAAATTTTCCACGTGCAAATATGTTACCAATGGTATTTGAAAATTTGAAATCCACTTTGAAACATTCATTTATTTGATTGATTGATAGTTTTTTACTCACAGTGCAATGGTTTGTTCATGTTGATGTGGCGAACAAGCGACATACCTGGAATAGAAAAAAAATAACATCAGTATGAGATACAATTTAAACAGAAGCAATAAATATCGAGCACAATAATATCACTGGAAAAGTTGAAACATTAATGCATTTTAAGGTATGATCTAACTTTTCGTTTACAGTGCAAGTTGAATATTTGACTCCAAAACAAATTAAGAAATATCGTTGAATGAAAATGTGCTTATTTAAGCTATTAAGCTATTAAAAGTCTCGAGAGAAATGGACTTTATGTTCGGCACATTTTCCTACGCTTAGCTCTGGGGGTGGATGTTTTTCCAGCCCCTGAAAGGTTGGTGCATTGTTCACTACAAATCGTTTGTAAAGGCCGGTAAGGGGGCATCCACAAAGTACGTCACGCTCATAGGGGGAGGGGGGATTCCGAGCAACGTGACGACTCATACAAAAATTTTAGAGGTTTAATACAAAAAGTGTGACGAAGGGGGGAGGGGGGGTTGAAAATCGCCGTTTTTTGCGTGACGTACTTTATGGATCTTCCCTAAGGTAAGCAATTATAATGTGCTGCTTCAAATGAAATTCGTATGCTGAAATTTGGCAACAGGTGCTCCTAATATTGTCCCAAAAAGTTTTGTTTAATCGTGTCGCTATACTAATGCTAATTGTTAATTTATTATGAATGCTAAAATAATGTGATTATTATCCGTTCATCTAATGTGCGAAAATAGGTAAGTCCGTTCAGAAAACTACTTTATTGAACAAAAGAAAAAAAAACTCTTGTACAGCCGGTCTGCTTGAAACATATTTCTCTACAAAACGATGTGTTATTGTTGAATTATTGATTAATTTGCGTGATGAGTCAACATTACATCCTACGCTACGATAACATTATATTTCGTTACCCCATACAAAAATCTTTAAATACATAATACTTAGAATACCTGATTGGGTGGAGAAGTGACCTTTTACATACCAAAAATTCTGTTAGGCTGTAAGATGCTTCGAAAAAAACTGCATTGATTTGGGCACGCATCGTTTCCACAACATTCCAACTAGAGTGCTCTGAGTTCAACGAAACAGCGGAGCATAGCATGTGCTCTTTGCTTGCTGGTGGTTAAGCAACATTGTTATCAGCGTGCGGAGCAGACATTTGATCCGGAGCCAGAGGATGAATCTCGACTTGGATAAATGGAATATGTACCTGCGTCGGTTATTATTCGAATTGTCCAAGAAGTGGCAATGCCCATGATGGCGTGCTGAGTAGCAACTATAGAGCGCTGTCTTTTCGAAATAATATCGAATGGTGGTGCCAAGGTGCATACAAGATTGTATCAGAGTGGTATAGCGAATCGGCATTGTCAACACCGTTCACAAATTTAGATGCTTTTTTCCAAGATTTTTTCTCATATTCACTCCATCCGTTATTGATGTTTATTTGTCTCTTAGAGGCTCTATCCTGCTCCAAATAAATTGAAAGTGATTTTTCAATCTGGATTTCATCAAATAAATATGAATTTCGCTACTGTACCGAGATCTACTGTGGTATTCTGCTGTACAGAATCTATGTTTAGATTTTGGATTGCCATTATTGTTGTCGTTGCCAGTCCAGTTATAATTGTTAGTTGATTGCAAGGATGTTAACGATCATTCAGTAATTTGCGTTCGATCATTTAGTAGTTTGTCAATAACACATTCCAGAAGCTGAATTTCAAAATATGTTGTATGGTGGAATTCTAGTGCGAAGGTTTTTCTACAACTTTGCCTAATGGTTAGTTATTAGAATTTAACTAATAACGGAGTTAGAGCGCTAGCTGCAGTAACTTAAACTAAATGATTGGAATTTTGTTATCATTTAGTCTAAGTAACTGAAACTATAACTATAGCTCCGTTACTAGTGGAATTCAAACAACAAACCATTAGGCAGAGTTGTAGAAAAACCTTCGCACTAGAAGTCCACCATACAACATATTTTGAAATTCAGCTTCTGGAATGTGTTATTGAAAAACTACTAAATGATCGAACGCAAATTACTGAATGATCGTTAACATCCTTGGTAGATTGTATTTGCTCAGACTAGTGGATTGTAGTTATATCATAAAAATCTGATCATAGTTTCCAGCAGAAATACATGAATTGCTCAAGTAAAAAGTCCCTTTAATTATATTAACGCGTTTCGATTTTTTTGAAACTTGAGAAACTTTCCTCACAGACCGGATCCTTTTACATCATCCGGTGGGTTCGTCCGCCAAGTTTGCTTTTCGCAAAACCATCCATCTCACACAGTTGATTGGTTCGAACTTTCGGGTCGTCGTTGTTGCAAGGGAGCATGGAAACAAAAAGTAAAGAAACCATCCATTAATTTTGGGTGCGTAGAAAATTAAAGTTGCGAAAGTCGAATGTCATACCGGGCATGTGCCCTACCAAGATTTTGATCGGTTTTGGCGTTTCGGCAGTGCGAAGAGCGCGAGTCAAGTAAATCGATTGCGCTTTTTTATAAAAACGGTTTTGATTTCAGTTATTTGAAAAATTGTGTACTGCTACTGTGAGATGAAAAATGTAATGGACAGGAACCAAAGTTAGATATGAAAACCAGTATTCTGCTTTTCGTTAGGAAAAATGTTGTGAATACACATCTGATTTTTGCAAGCAGCCAGTTAGGGATGATGAACAAGTATGTATATATTTACTATGTTCGCACTACGACCTGAATAACATGTTACTCAAATTATCGACGAAAGAAGCTCATCAAGACAGCCGAATAACATGTTACAAGGCCCGAACATAGTATAAACCACGATTAACTTGATTCTTTTTTTTAAATATAATTTTATTTGCTAATTATCTAATACATGGATTCATCTCTTAGACTAGGTGTTCCGTGTTTTCTTAACACTATCATTAGAAATTCTATGATTGGTATCTATCATTGGTATTATACCATGGAGGCAACTTCAGAATCATTTTCAAAATTACATTTTGAATCCTCTGAAGTGCTTTCTTTCTGGTATTGCATTGGTAGTCCATATTGGCAAAGCATACAGCACAGTTTGTTCTTAAGTTTAATTTAAGTTTTGATTTTGTGTTTATAAGTGGATATAGACACTTTATATATATGTTACATTTGGATTAAATGCCTTCAATGTGACTTTTAAAAGTTAATTTTTTAACAAGCAGAAGTCCTAAATATTTAGCTTCGCTAGATTAATTTATTGGAACCCCATTCATAGTGACAATATGTCTGCTAGAAAGTTTCAAATAAGAAGCTCTCGGCTTATGTGGGAAAATTATAAGCTGAGTTTTGGAAGCATTCGGGGAAATTTTCCATTTTTGCAAGTAAGTGGAGAATATATCCAAACTTTTTTGCAATCTACTACAAATGACACGAAGGCTTCGCCCTTTGTCTGAAAGGCCCGTGTCATCTGCAAACAAAGATTTTTAACAAAGATTTTTAAAATGGAACTGACATAAAGCCAGCAATGATATGGAAATGCTAATATCATCTTCCAAACTTAGACGCACATGTTTATGATAGAATTAGAGGCGAAAGTATAGAATTGATAGTTCCGTTAGGATACGGCAGGCATGAAGAATGTTTTTATAGAAGTCGATTTGAAAGCGAGCGGAGGGCAATATTTGTGATGGCACATATCACACGACCTTCCTTCTGCCAAGCTCTCGTATGAAGGGGGAGGGAAGAATTGGGTCCCTGCTGTCCCTGCTACATTTTTGCATATAAATTTCCAACGAGTTTAGCACTGCCGTTGGCCGATTTAGCTGAAATTTTGTCCAGAGCATCAGGGCATCAAATAGAACCGATAAAGAGGGCGGCCCATCAAAAAATTTGAAAAAGTGTTTTTTGAGCCACCTTAATGAACATATAACTTAACTGCTGGCTTTATGTCAGTTCCATTTTTTAGCTCTGAGGAGGAACATAGGAGCATTATAGAACCTAAAGAGCTGTGGTTTTATATTGGAAATCAAAACGAAGTTCTTAAGTACTAGCGGATCTAATTAAATGACAACTGTATAAAACCAAAATAAAACTTTAAGCATTTCTACATGCCGTAATAAAACCTCTATAAAACTAGCATAAATCTTCGAGGCATTGCGATTGTTACTTGGGATTGTTGACTGTCTAATTCGTTGACGCTTTCATGTTATTTATCGATTCCAAAAAGTGAAGAAAATATAGTTTTTAAATGTTTGGAACGTGTATATTTTTGTTCACGTCGCATTTTCTACCGTCCCGTGAGAGAATGAGAGTAAAATGTAGAGAGATTGAGTGAAATTTTGCTTAGGCCGGGAACTGGTTTGAAGTGGGCCGGATATGCATACGCTATGACTGAAATGAGTGCTGCACTTGTTATTTTCAATCAAATAAAAGATTTTTTAAACGATATTTAGTAAGAATAGCTATTTTTAAGCAGATGTAAACCCCATTGCAGTATTGCTCGGCCCACGAAATTCAGGAAAAGTTGCCTAATGTCATAAATATCAAATAAATAATGCAGTCCTATGCATGTTAGGTCGGGAATGGGGTAAGAAACCCTACTCCGAAGGGCAATAGTCTATGAATCATATTCCAACAAGTAAAAAACGAAAACAAACATTTTTCAGTAGTACATTTGTTTATTATTAGTTTTTTTTTCTAAAAACATCCTTCAGGTTTCAAACACTTGTTACATATAAAAAGTTTTTTTTTTTTCTGGCTATTTCGTGAAATAAACTCATTCAAAACTTCATCCATGTTCAGATCTTTCGCCATGTTCATGTTCTTGTGGAATATGGCCACAGAATTCAGCCGCTTTTGTCCCATGGTGGAGCGCAAGTATGTCTTCAGTCTTCGAAGTCCCGAAAACGACCGTTCAGGTGTTGCAGAACATGTGGGAATTGTCACAAATATATTCAGAAATTCTACAAACTCTGGGAGAAGTTCAAGCAAATGCGGTTGTTTCTTGAAGTAGTCAACAATATCTGAGATATTCTCAACATGCTTGTCAGCTTCCTTCAAAACTTGCAAAAACATTTCCCGATGCAGCAGCAAGCGTTCCGGATCAATATCACCCTCATAAAAACTCAGAATTTTTGCTTTGTTTGCGTCGTCTCCCAGCAAAAACTTTTGAATTTCCAACAGGAACTCAAACGATTTAGTTTTAAATCGAGCGACAAGTGATTCCATAATCTTGTCGATTATTTCTTGATACTGGGATTCATGAATCTCCTCAACCGACCCTGCGATTGATTCTTTTCTCTGTGATTGTTCTGGATCTAATCGTTTTGGCATCCTCCTTTTTTGCGGCAACTTCGGAGATCCTACCTCGGCCGGTTTGCCTGATGATACTCTTTCCCAAACCTCGGAAAACTCTTTTTTGCAGTGGTTCAAACTTGCCTTCAACGTTTCGATCATTCGGTATGCTTTCTCCAGAAGCAGTGATTTTCTTTGGAGCGCCGTGTTCACCGTGTCAATGTACTAGTACCATCAAGATAAAGTAAAAGCTTTTGCACCAGCATCAGAAGCATCACTTTCAGCCAAAGTTGTGAAAAATTCAACCAATGCGGAGTAGTTTGATAAAACAGATGACTTGGACACGGATTTGACTGCCCATCTTGTTGGGCATGAAAGTCGAAATTTGGTGGAATCATCTGATTTAATAGACTGGAACATCGCGTGCCGTTTTGGTGAATCCCTGACGTAGTTGATCAGATTCTTCATTAAGTTCAAGGTATCTCGGCAAATAGGAATCGTCTTTAAAGTGTGTTGCGCCACCAAGTTCAAAGAATAAGCCTAGCAGTGGACGAACAAAGCTCTCCTTTCATCACCAAGAATCTTAGCTTGCACTCCATTTTTACCACCAGCCATATTCCTTGCTCCGTCATAACCCAAGCAACCAAAAGTACAGATAAGATGGGATGTTTTGACTTAATCAGCTCGCATTTTAGGTAATTTTTTGTATGGTGGGAGCGCAGAAGTGAACTTAAAAGTTCGGTTAAGGGGCTTGGAACTCAATGTGAACCAATAGTGAACCAATTTGTTCGGTTAGGAACAAATTTAAGTAAAATCCGAAATTTTGGTTGCTTGGGAACACTGTCCTCTACAGTTGAACAGCGGCAAATCAAGCCTAATAAGTATATCCTTGATGAAGGAATAAAGCGAGGCGGAGCAGAAGGAAGTGGAGAATTCAGAGACTCACCTTTCCTCTTGTTTTTATAAATGCTTATTGCTGAGCGTAGAGACGTGACCTTCTAAGAGGTTTTATTCCAGAACGGTGTCCTTGCAAGATTACCACCGCTTTTCGCAATTTTACTTCCGCAAATGGGTCCAACGTAAAACGAAGGCACGGGTCCAAGCAAAGATCGTATCGGGATCAGTGGGTACAAATAGGCTAGATGTACCAGTTGTGGCTATAGCACCAGTTGTCGCACTAGTGCTTTATATGCCAAATGGCCAATCAAATCATCGCAAACCAAGTTCATATCGATAAAGCATATTCATATGATACGATAACACCTTTGATCTCCTCCAAAACAAGCAAAACATAATTGTAAAAATTGATTTTCCTTAATTTTTGACGTCCTTTGCACCAGCTATCGCACTAGTGGTCCCTATTTGGCCAGTCCCATAAGAAAACAATGGGATTTGCCAAATAAGGAACCAAAATTAAGAATAGTGCCACAACTGGTGCATGCGTTCCTATTATGGATTAATTAATTATGAGGATAATAACAAATTTTATTGTGGTTTTCACAGCTGCTCTAAGGAGCAGGAAGTAAAACCTTTTCCTTGATATATACAGTTCACCCACATGCCTTTTACGTATTTTTAAAAAAATAGTTGTTCTTATGTATGGCGACAATTGGTACACCCACCCTAGCGCTGAGAAGCACTGTTGAAATTGAAATAACTTCGGGTAGTATTAAAAACTTCCTTCCGCAAAGATAGAAAAGAACCGCACAGCACGAAAGCACGATGCGGTCTCGTGCATTTTTGTTTTGATTCCGCGTACCGTTTCACGATCTTCCATTTTCCTTTTCTCGATCCACGTGCTAAATGACCTTAAAATATTAGAGTGTTCGAATTGAAATCGGTCATATAACCGGGGTCCACGGTACATTGCTGTGATGTAAGCAATGTACCGTGGGACCCCGGTAATATGATCACACTCAGTTCAGCTCGGCATATTTTGATTCTTTTGCCGAGATCCGCACAGCCGAGCGCTCGGTTCGTGACTTACTGCCGATAACTCAGCTGAAAAATGAGTGTGTTTACTGCGGCACTCAAAGGAGCCACCGTAAACATACGTTCATTCAGCCGATATTCCAGCAAACGAACTTAAACCGAGATTTGCACAGCCGAGATCGGTGGAAAAATTTAAGTGTGATGGACAATACAACTTTTTTTGATGTGTATGCAAAATATTGGTCAAAATGTTATAAGCAAGATAATAACCCTGTAAAGCTGAATTCGGCCAATAAATCTTTAATGGAACGAATTAAAATAAAGTAGTCAAAAAGTTCATTCTGCAAATTATCAGCCGTATACAACCACTTTCATGGCAAGTCAACAACTCGGCATATCCTTATTAGAGATCCAGTCATCAGAGGATATCGATGTTAAATTTAAGACTAGAACTTATTTCAGTTTCTCGTTGTATACTTCCGGTTTTTTGTATAGAATATTGGATGTTAATTCTTATACATGCATTAATATGAATTCAAATGTCAAGCCAGAGCTTTGTTTTCATAAGAAAATGCAGTTTTTCGAAATTCTTTCGTGTACAAAAAAGTTCAAAACTCCCTTAACTAACCAACCACACGGATCAAGTGGTAAATTGCAGAAACAACGGTGAAATTGCAACTGAAGAGTTCATTTTATATGGAAAGTTCTGTTTGTTTCGTTTGTAAGTTCAACGTAAAGTTCTTAGCAGCTGCTGGCTCGGTGCTTCCTCACGCAGCAGTAGTTCTTGGCTGTAGTGGTCGATGCTTTTTTCCCTGCTTGTTTATGCAGTGCACAGAAACCCTTAACCGAAAGTTGATCCAACCGGCAAAAAGGTTGAAAAGTTTACTCTTCTTCGTCCTTCCAGCAGCTGAGGGGAACACTTGCGCACCAATTGCCTCTTCCGGGCTCGTCCTACGAAGATTTTAAAGCTTTAAACACAGTATGCACGAACATTCAGTTTCGCGGTACGATCAACCGGAGTAATTAGTGTTTCAACGTTGATACTTCTTTATGATAAATCGGATCAACATTGTTCCAAACTATCAGATTTGCCTTGCTACGGAACGTCGAACACGTTATGTTTAGTGCTTTACTAATCCTGTGCTTCTGGTTGAGTTTAGTTTGAAGATAAGAAGAAAAAATCCAGTAATAAAAGCATCCAAGTGGATAAGAAGCAAAGTTTCCAACGAACTACTGGCTGCGTCATAAAAGGGGAAAGTTTTTGCTGCAAACTTACGCCAAGGGTGGATGCGATTGCAAGTTATTTGTTTACAATACCCACAAAGTTCGGCAACTGCACTTGAATTACCTGGCATTGTTAAGACAAACCGAACGGGTGGGATGGCGAAAAACTGGTACGGATGCAGAGTGGAGAGTATTCTTTCGAATGGTTACTGGACACAAGACTCCAGGATAAAGTGCTGCTATCAGTTCAAAAAGAGCACTAGAGCAGAAATGATCTCTCTTTGTGATATGCTCTACTGCTTGGGCAGTGAGGAAATGATCGATTATGGATATGGCAACAATCAGAACTATTTTACTATTTTACTATTGCGCATCTGTTGAAACTGATTATCCAAAGAAATGTTGAAAAATATATTAACGACTCTTAAAGTAGTTTATAAGTTTATTTAATAATTGAACGCAGCTAAACTGAACGGTTTATCAAAACAGCTTAACTGGCTTTTAAGATATAATTTCGGCGTAAAAAATCACACGTAGAGTTATGGTCGAACCACTGACTGGATAAATTCGTTTTATTTAATTCATTCAATTCATCTATCCTGAATACCTGGCTGACTACAACGTTACTGCACCTAATGCAACGTACACACCAGTCAAGCAGTTTGACGAACATTGACTCCACCCCCAAGAAAACGCTTCGGTTGCTGCTTTGTTTGAACGTGTGTGAAGTTGTTCGACCAACCATTTGACAGTTGGCGGCTCGGTTGGAAAAAATTAAAACGGTTTGATTTTGGTTTGAGTTGTCGGGGGTGGAGTCAAGGTTTGCCGAACATGTTTGAGCATTTGTAGTGAAGTTGTACAAACCCTCATATATTTGTTGATAGTTGGTGCTCAAGTTGGCGCTTCGGTCATTCGTGTGCGATATTGTTGGTCGAATAAATTGATTGTTCGTGTCACTGTTGGTAAAACTTGATGGATGTTTGAATAAACGAGAGGTGGAGTCAATGTTCGTCAAACTGCTTGACCGTGTGTACGATCCATAATGGAACGTACACACCAGTCAAGCAGTTTGACGAACATTGATTCCGCCCCCAGAAAACGCTTCTGTTGCTGCTTTGTTTGAACGTGTGTGAAGTTGTTCGAACAACCATTTGACAGTTGGCGGCTTGGTTGGAAAAAATTAAAACGGTTTAATTTTGGTTTGAGTTGTCGGGGGCGGAGTCAAGGTTCGTCGAATATGTTTGAGCATTTGTAGTGAAGTTGCACAAACCCCCATATATTTTTGATGGTTGGTGCTCAAGTTGGCGCTTCGGTCGTTCGTGTGTGATATTGTTGGTCGAATAAATTGATTGTTCGTGTCGCTGTTAGTGAAACTTGATGGATGTTTGAATAAACGAGAGGTGGAGTCAATGTTGGTCAAACTGCTTGACCGTGTGTACGTTCCATAATGCAACGTACACACCAGTCAAGCAGTTTGACGAACATTGACTCCGCCCCCAAGAAAACGCTTCGGTTGCTGCTTTGTTTGAACGTGTGTGAAGTTGTTCGAACAACCATTTGACAGTTGGCGGCTCGGTTGGAAAAAATTAAAACGGTTTGATTTTTTTTTGAGTTGTCGGGCGTGGAGTCAAGGTTCGCCGAACATGTTTGAATATTTGTATTGAAGTTGCACAAACCCGCATATATTTTTTGATGGTTGGTGATCAAATTGGCACTTCGGTCGTTCGTGTGTGATATTGTTGGTCGAATAAATTGATTGTTCGTGCCGCTGTTGGTAAAACTTGATGGATGTTGGAATAAACGAGAGGTGGAGTCAATGTTGGTCAAACTGCTTGACCGTGTGTACGTTCTATAAGCTTGGCGTGTTGTAGAGCTTCACATTAGTCGGTCCTTGGCGATGTTCTTCCAATTTCATTGAACTTTTAGGGTGGGCTCTATCTGGTTTCCCTTGATTTTTTTTTTTGCTTTTTTTTCTTCCGCCATTCGCACCAGCTGACCAGCCCACTGATGTCAGCCATGTTTTAAATGATTCACAATTTTCTTTTCTTTTTTGTACACTTTATACTGCGTCACCGCTACACATCATTTTATAGTTTCCCGACAAGTATCGTATTCCTAGTTTCTAGACTAGAATTTGAATTCATTTGCCTTCCAGCACTGTTTGTATGACTCATAGAATATTATTTGTAAATTGTGATTTTTTGCTTTACAATGTTTTCGCATAGGTCAAGTTCAATTTACTTATGCTCGTACGTTTGGCTTTGGTATTTCAGCTGTTAAGTGTTTGCTGTTGCAAATGTTACTGGGCTTTAAATGAAGCGCATCCCATACAATCAAATCTTAAATTGGACCGACAATCAGCAAGAATCTAGCGTTCGCCAAACTCATAGGTCCAACGCCTTCCTAGAGGACCCGCTCTATACCTGCAAGCAACGTAAATTCAACGCACGTACGAAGTACGGGAAAACACCGCAACCGTCCCATTCTGTTTCGCAGTTCCGATTGCGTTCGGTTTCCCCGACACTGAGCCATTATGCAAAGTAGCGAGCAAACAGCATCGTCAATGGACGAGGCAGCACCGACCTCAACGACAACGTTAGTAAGAAGAGCACCCCTTTAAGTCAACCATCATTACGAAATGCACAAATTGAAAAGTGTAGGAGTACAAACAGAGCACAGCAGCGAAACGCACGGTATCTTGGTCAGGACATCGCCTGAAAATGGCATATTCAACGCAAACGATAGCAAATGATGGTCATTTGTTCCGGAAAAGGTCCACGCTCTGGCATCGAATGGTGATTTGCTGCTGCGAAGTGGTGCGAGCGCGCTGACTTGTTACAATGATGGATTCATAATCATTTGCCATTCGTGCTGGGCGATAACGATGGTGGTGCTTTGTGGCCATCGGCTGGGCTAGTGCAGAAAATTCAGATCAGATGTCACCATCAGGAGCAGCATCTCTATCATTAGAAGAAAATGCTGTGATTACTGTCTTTGCTTGCATGTAGGCAACGATTGCATTAGAACTACTTAATTGTTTATCGAAAATAATATATTTTCACTACCTAGCTGACCCGGCGAACTTTGTCTCTCCAAAAAATGGATCAATTTTCTTATATAATTTTCGCGTCCACAATTTATCTAGAAAACAAATCGATTCTTCAGATGGCCAGAATTCTAAAATTCCATGCAAATTGTACGAAAAACCATTTCATCGAAAAGATTGAGTTTTGATTTGCAAAGCAGTCCAATTTCACCATAACTTTTTTCTTCGTAAAAAGAAGAAAAAAACGAATATGAATTAGCAAAAATGGGGCTGTCTATTCTTGACTGATGCTCAGTCGTACAAATGCCAACTTTGTTTTTTATATATATAAGAAATTTTTTTTATTATTTTTTCTTTCCAGAAAATGTTGGTCCTAGGAAGAACCTTTCCCCAATGCGCCTTTCCAATAACTAATTGCATCCAAACGCTTGTCGGAACCTTTTTTTGAAATTATCCGACAGTCACTAGATGATTTTCCGCTAAGACGCCACCATTTGGAATTTTGGAGACAAACTTGTTCCGTCTGAGGATGTTGGTGACTCGGGTCAGTTGGTGCACAGTTGATCGACCGCGTCGGAATCCAAACTGTTCCTCGAGCATGATGTTGTTTTCATCGGCAAAATCAAGTAGCCGGCAATGAATTGCCTTTTCAAAAAGCTTGGATAACGCTGAGAGAAGGCTGATGGGACGATAGCTTTTGGGCGAGGAAGGGTCTTTCCCAGGTTTCCGGATGGGGATCACTTTTGCTGACTTCCAGGACGATGGGAAGTACCCGAGTAGCACACTTGCTAAAAATATGTTGCAGTGACTCATATGCGACCAAATTGAGTCACATAAGAGTTGCTGTAACTAAATCAGTCAGAATTGTGCTACTAGGGTAACCAAGTCGAAGGCACTGGTTGCAGATTAAAGATATATGTCGACAATTCAGCGACGACAGCTGTTATCTTTAACTCCTCCGAGAAGTCGATGGGAAACAGATGAATGTTTTTTGCATGCTCACTGACAGCAGCTTCATGTGGACTTACGATATTTTGCCTCAGATTATGAGAGCTGACGACATGCCGACCTATCTCAGCAGCCTTGTCAGCAGGAGTTATCAAGCGATACTTAGAGCTATTATTGTCTAGCGGGATCAAGGGTGGAATGGGCCGAGGATTTGTTTTCAAAATGTTTGTCAACTTCCAAAACGGCTTAGCACAATTTGGGAGAGCGCGGATCTTATTGGAAAAATCATTATTTCTATGGCATTGATGATTTTGGTCATGTGATTGCAACGGGTTTTGAATGCAGACAGCCCAGTACGTTGATATTGTCTGCGCACCACGTTGCGAAGACGAATGAGATCTTTGGTGAGAGTGTCGATGGTTAGGGTGTTCCTTACCTTAAGAGCCGTTGGGACATGCTGCTCTCTGGCGCACAGTTGTCGACGCACTGCTGGAACCGCGGCCAGTTCACTCGATGATAGTTTCTTCTGGAGAGTTGGTGTCGGTTGATCGAAAAGCCGATTTCGGCCACCACCGAATAGTGATTGGAGCTCAGTTCCTGATAGACGACCGGCTGCGATATTTGGTTGTCCATGTTCGTGATGAGCATATTGAGTGTCCAATGTACCCCGGATCTGCTCAAACGATCATGCCGTTCCGATTGCTCCTCGAATGTCCCCAGACTTGATGTCTTGCATTCAGATGGAGACGTCGACCTCCCTCTCGTCGAGGAAACCAACCAGCTCAATAGTTTTGCTCTTAAGTGAGAAAGTTCCAATTGACCAGACCCTAGCAGCCATTTTCGATGACGAACATGCCCAGGGTGAAGATCTGGTCAAAGCGTGTTTTGCACCCGCGTAGTCGCGATGCCAGTTGTGTGAAAATTGGAACTAGCTGTTCCGATGTGTACAGCGGTGGGTCACCTTCAGCCAGAGGGGGTTCGTTGTCCTGACGACGGAATCCAGGGAGAAGGCAGCGGGGGCCACTGGCTGGGAGCCGATGGTACTTGGGTATCGGGTGCCGCGGATGGAACCGATGCAGCAGCAGCTGCAAGCAGTTTGTGTGGCTGCAGCGGTGGAAGGACCGGGATCGGTCGACGGAGAGGTGCAATGGCCGGAAGATTCCTTTCATTCAGCGACGGAGTAGAAACTCCTCGACGCATAGGCTGATTTTTGGTGGAAGCCCTCTTCCGGATCTCCACGAACTCGGCACGCTTGGGACAGTCCTTCGTTGTTGCACGATGTTTTGCCCCACAGTTGGCACACTTGAGGCCCAACTCCTCCATTCGGTCACACTCCTCCGTGCTGTGGTTTTTGCCACACTCATTGCAGTGGGTAGCCATGAAACAGGCTTTGGGACAGTTCGTCGAATGACATTTCGTCGAATGACGTTTAGTCGAATGACATTTAGTCGAAAAGACATTTGGTCGAAGGGAAATTTAGTCGAATGGACATTTAGTCGAATCGAAATTCAGTCAAATGGACATTTAGTCGAATGGACATTTGGTCGAATAGACATTTAGTTGAAAGGACATTTAGTCGAAAGATTTTTGATTAAATTTTAATAAATAATACACAAGATACATGAATAAACTGATTAGATGAGTTCAGTGGACGTGAGGAAGTTCAATCAGTAGCAGAAGAAACGAGTACGGAAGCTGATGAGGATTTTTTACCTGAGCTAATAGAAACTTCCAGAGACCCTGGTGACCAGAGTTATGGTCAAAAACCAATGATATCAATGTTATTTTGCCAATACTTCATCATAGTCGGCTTTAGAACATTTGATTGATTGACATTTGGTCGAATAAAAATGATTTACTTATTCTTTTCATTGATACCCTTTCTTCCACTCAAAATTTATACAATAATTAGTTCAGTATAAAATTGTCTTCCAACCATAGTTCGTTAATTATTGGCCGTCATACCCATATTTGTCCCATGTTTGCTGGGATTTCCAATGTACATGAGACAGTTATGCGTAACGGCAGTAATGTCTATTCGACTATACGAAGCATCATTCGACTACATTTCATTGGCCAGGTGGTATAGATTCAATGTAGTCGGTTAGAGGGGTTCGCCGAAGTCAATATCCAGTCTGGAATAATTTCGGAATATTCGCCGTTTCGTATTATTTCTGTTTTTATGAACCCATCATTCTTTAGACAATATTGGAGCAATGGTTATATGACTTTTAGAAAAACCGGAATAAATAATTTATTTTTTAATCGTTTATTGGCTAAAGTTCTTTTCCTTCAAATATAAATTCGACGGAACGTACTAAAGATTAAATGTACCAAGATTCGATTAGAAAATCCGATTTCTACCAAATATACTACGACCAAAATTCATATGACAAAATGTACGAAGATTCTTCTTTCTAAAATCTGATTTCGAATAAATGTCTATTCGAGCAATTGTCCGTTCGACTGAATGTCCCTTCGACCAAATGTCCATTCGACGTAATGTCCTTTCGACCAAATGTCATTCGACTAAATGTCATTCGATGAAACGTCTTTCGACGAAATGGTACAGATTCCATGAAACAATTGCGGGTACCGTGGCCGAACTGAAATCAGTTCATGCGCTGTGTGACGTCACGATGCACGGGCTTGTATTTTGTCCACTCGATAACGGTAATGTTGACCACCTAAATCGCCTTCAGGTCCTTGAGCGAGGTAGATCCATGCTCAAGATGGACGAGGTACAGTTGGTTACGGTACCTGCGGCTTTTATCACGCTTTTATTTTATGACTGAAGTCTGGTGAGGCCTGGCAGGAGTGTCGGGGGGGCAGATACCTCTGCGGCACCTCAGAAGTAGGGGACACGAAAGTCTCGCTACGACTGGCAGGAGTGTCGGGGGGTTGATGCTTCTGCGGCACCTCAGAAATTGGAGACATGTAAGGTAAGTGGTGCCACCTCGTTGCAGGATGGGGAGACCACCACACTGACTGAGGACTATCTGGGCTTCGAAATATCAATAGGTGGGTGCTGCCTGCAAAGCACCTGTCCGAGACCTATTGGCAGCATCAAAGCCCGGGTAGGTGAGTGTTAGGCACGCGTGACGTGCCGGGTGTTCCACGCCCAAACGATGCACAGGAGGTGCACAGAGTGGATATAAATGGGAGATGGGGGTACTGCAACCCCCACTGAGTGAGACTGAATGTCAAGGGAGTGGTACACAAGTGGTGCAAGCGATTGGGACTAAATGTATGAGTGAGCACACAAGTCAGACTCGCATGGTACGTGTGGTCAGAGTGGCTGCTTAGGCAGTAGTATGATCCGGCTGCCAGGGACGGATTGAGTGAAGTCTCGCTAGGCCTGGCAGGAGTGTCGGGAGGAAGATACCTCTGCGGCACCTCAGAAGTAGGGGACACGAAAGTCTCGTTATGACTGACAGGAGTGTCGGGGGGTTGATGCTTCTGCGGCACCTCAGAAATAGGAGACATGAAAGGGTCTGCCTCGTAGCTGAGGTAGGAGCGGCATAGGAGCCACCAACCTAGGGTTACCTCTGGCTTGGTAGACAAGTGGTGTCACCCTGTTGCAGGACGGGGTGAACACCATACTGAATGAGAACTGTCTATGTTATGAGATGGCGGCATGGGGTACCCCCTGCAAAGTACCTGTTAGTCCTCTTGCAATCATTCAAGCGGCATAGGCAGGTGAGTGTTGGGGCACATGTGGTGCCAGTGTGTCTTGTGCAAATGTGTTGCATGGGGAGTGTCGGAGAGTTGAGGCGCATACGTGCACTTGTGTACGTCATGGAGGGGGCGCAATGCCCAATAGTCATCCCCCGAAGTATTGCTTAATTGCAGGCCGGGGGAATGACTGGAGAGGAAGGAGTTGGTTTTAGTGGGTCGGGAGTGGTCGCCGTGTCACCCATACCAGGCCGAGAACCGCACGCGACAATGTGCGCCACACTTCAATACGAAAACAGAATAAAGAAAACTTGCGAGAGCACGAGCCAAAAACGTGTCCGATCACGTCGCTCGATCAAACTGGAACGCTCGCGCTATCCTCGCGTGCGCACCGGAAAGCAGCTTTCTTGTAATCAATAAATAAATGCCGTTAGCCCCGCCCTTTTGTGATCTGTTATGGGTGTAAATATAATGTGAACTCATAGCGATTAATGAAGAAGCGAGGCTAATACTAATTACTTCATTAGATACATAAAATCTGTTTCTGGGCCATTTTGATCGGGATTCCGTAGAGAGCGGACCGATTCTGAATTTGGTTATGTTAGTTATTAAAAATGCGTATTATTGAGAACAGCTTTTTTGTAATATCAGAAATTTGATCGAAGACGAAGTTTCTTCAATTACAAAACATTATCGCTTGGCATCTGTTGTTCCGAGCAACGATCGCCGATGGGTGATTGCTGTAAATAATTTTCACTAAGATGGTGTCTTCATCGATCTGGCAAAATTCTTTGATATTGTTTCTATTAGTCATTGTATTTTTTTTTTCTTTTCGTTTTAAAAAAATTCTGGTCCTGAGAAAAACCAAAATTTCGGCAAATCGCGCTATCGTTCTGCCGTCCGAAACAAGAGCCAACACCCAATGAACTAATTAACTTTATTACGGGCCGCGCAATGCAAAACACAAAATTTCGGCAAATCGCGCAACCGTTCTGCCGTCCAAAACAAGAGCCAACACGCACTGAACTCATTTAGAATAAATTTTCAGCATCGTTGCGCGGGATCGCAACAGTGCTATTTTTGTGGTCAACCTTTTCTTCGTCTAAAATGCTGGTTCGTTGACCAATGCGATGGATTTCCTTTGAAAATGTTACCATCGCCTTTGTGCTGCTGCGTCAACTCTGCGTGAAGTCTTGTTCAAACTGAAGATTAGATCCAAACCCACAAGTGGCTTGATTTTGATGTCTGTGCTTGCGATGTATGTACGTGCTTGGTTGGTTTACCTATCTCTAAACTTTTTTTTTATCAATTTTCGATGATAAAAAGTTGAAAATCAGTATTTTCATATGAATACAAAGAAGCGTTGACTCATCCTTGACCGAATGGTAAAAAAAAATGGTAAATGGTAAAAAATGGTTATAAATACATTGATAAACGGCTGAGATATTAAAGTTCAAAGTAAATCATGTTTTCTTGACGATCTCCGATTTTCGCAATCGCAAATGTACCCTAATATAAAAAAGACAGTCGTAGTCTTCCCTCAATACATTAAACCGCCCGCCTTTACAGGCTTGGATTATTTCGGACCTCTAAAGGTATATTGTCCACGGAATCCTGTCGGCTAGTTGTGCGCAGATTCATTGCCCGTCGTGGTCCACATTTGGAAATTTACTCCGATCAGGGAATGAATTTATCGGGCACGCGAAAGTAATTGCGGTAAGAAATCAGTGCGCTCGCTTAAAACAGCATTAGCAATTGTAGCCAGCTGAAACGTAAATGCAAACACCGAACCATTGTTTGCTTCTTAGTTCAAGTGGGGCATATGGTAACCAATCGGCGCCTCGACCGCTTTTGGAATCAATGAATAAAGGAATATCGTTCGGTCATCTCACGGCAGTCACAGTGATCTGCGGAAATAAAGCTGATTCAAGTTGGAGACCAGGTTTTTGTCGTCAATGAAGCGCGAAGAACAGCTAGGAAAGGGGAATCATAGTCAAAGTGTATCCTGGCAAGAACGGACGTATCCGGAGCGCATATGTTACAACTACAACAAGTTTTGTTCGGCCACCGTTCTAAGCAAAACGACTTGGCTGAAGAAACTACAAGCAATACGATCTCTGTTTCTGCCATGCGTGTGCAAAGACTACGCTTCAGAGGCCTTCCCGATGTTTTTGAACACTTGCTTAAGTCGTCTCACCGTGTCCCAACGAAATCAGAGAACTGAATAGAACTATATACTCGTAAAATCAAAAAGACCATTTATGTTCAGAAAGTTCAGAAATTCTGCATGTGTAACAGTTTGATTTGGTAACCTGTGTTCCCATCAAAGCACAGATACTGATGATATTAATCGGCGGCTATGAACACTACCTTTACGGTAGTTGCTCACTAGCGTACCCTTTCTAGTTGAGACACCAACCCTACTCGTGCCGCGTATAACAGTTTTGTGCATATCAATTTACATAAACAAATTAATAATGATCTGATAAGCCTCATCAGTTGGCCAATGCTTCCCTTTGTTGTCTACGGTATTCATGCCGTAGATTATAAATAGACAAGAATAAAGACTCAAAGCCTCTTACTTAAAGTGATCGGCAGTTGAAGAAGTAAATCTAGTGATCTCAAAGAAGTATAAACGAACAAGTATCATCGAACGAAAATTAACAAGGCTAAACCTTCAAGTGAAGGTTTTTTTGTGCGGTCTACGCAGGTCCCGGAGCCGTCGTTCTTCAAGTGCGCTGTGGTGTCGCTCCTACGCTCGTGTAGTGTGCTGGTGTGTGCATTAAGCACCAAACTCGCAATCGCCCATTGGCAAGGAAAACGGGAGAATTAGGGAGCCTCCAAACGTCGGTGGCGAACCAGTACGGGAAACGCTTGCCACGTTGGGACCCGGAATATCAATCAATAATCCCAAAAGACACTACTAGCATCAGATTTATGTTCTATTAGCCCAATAACCCAATACCCTACCCACCCAACAAGGATACCTGTTCGTTCTGATTGTGCAAAAATCAATCACCGGTTACTCAATATCTTTTCTATCCTGTCGTCACATGGACGTGTATCCGCCTGGGCGAGAAAAACGGGTGACCTTTGGTCAATAAATAATTGTTCGAGCAAATATTGAACATTCAAACATCAGCTTCGGGCACCGAAGCTACGACTGGACACTGAATCATCCATAACCTACAGCAACCTGTGCGCCTGCCGCATGACGATGACGATGATGCTGATGACGGTTTGGATACACACTGCCCCACAGTGCAGCGATGGGTGTTTGCTTCGCTTTTCCTTGCCATGTGTGTGACGGACGACGATGATTGGAAAAACACCCACCCGGACACGTAGGAAGCAGCAGCAAGCACAGGGACAGAAAGCCGTTGTAATCGCCCCGGAAATGTTGCTGATTGTGTGTCTTTCTCGGTGCGGTTCGTTTCGGTTGGTTGGCTGACTCACCAGTATTTGTGTTCGACCGAGGTCAAACGAGAGGAGTCTTGGCCTCATTAAAACCAACAAACACAACCACCACGTGGGCGTTGGAAGGATCCGGCTTCCGGAGTTTGTACGGTGAGTAGTCGATTGCGGAAATTATGGGCATGTATGAGAGCTTACTTTTTTGTATGCAACATTGGGAGGTCTTCATCCGTTTCAGATTAGTTCATTTTTTATTATTAACTTAATGGGTGCTGGACAGATTGTGGCCGTAGTGCCACAAAACATTAGTTTCTGATTGTTCAAAAATGTATCATGTAATCTGTATGTCCTCCACTTTTATCCCATCTGAATTTCAATGTCAGTCAACCAGGATTTAATAATTTAATATTTCATAACACGAAAAACTCCCGACAAGTAATATTGAGTGAAATACACATCTTTAACCTGTAAATGCCCAGGACGAACTTTTAATTTAAAAAATCATGTATCTCGCAGGTTTTTAGATATGTTTACTTGGAATTTTCACTAAAATCAAGGGAAATAGTTATACATGCAAACCCTCCCCATCCGTTCCCTCCCCCTTTTGTTATGGCTGAGAAAACTAGGTGGCTCAAATGTGTAACTTTAAGCTGTGGTATATAGCATTGGCCATACTTGATGATTTGAAGGTCCGTTTATCAGCCCATATGAACACGGCTATTCAATATAATTCAATTATTTGCGATTTGTGCAAATCATGTAATAAGAACTGTTATAAGATCTTTAATACATCTGGAAGATTTTGGTGATGTTATTCTGAATAAATGAAAATTTTATGTGCGTAAAGTTGAGTGCATTTAGTTTACCAACTACGCCTGGTATCAAACCGATAGCAACTCGTAATCTTCAACAAGTTTTATTCGATAGGGGACAAAGCCTTGTTGATCACTATTGAATTTCATAGCGATCGACCGCTGCGTTTAAAAGTTATGAAGAAAATGGTACATCGAACCATAAAGCCCCACATAAGGTTAGTGTCTTGACTAAATGCGAGAAAGGCAGCATCACCACTCGGTGAATTGAAATGGTATTTTTGACCCTTCCTTCGGAAGTGTCTATAATTTCACTTTTTATGCGTTACGCAGGCGTGTTATGTATTAATCTATCAATAAACCTCTTGAATTATGAAATAAAATGTATGGCAATTGAAACAAATTCACTTTAATATTGAAAGTATAATTACAACAAGTGATATGATATGAAAATATGCTTATTTTTCGGATTTGTTTCAAAGAAACAATTGATTTTAATTGAGGAACAGATAGAAGCATGTACCACAAAACCTTCTCAGAAAAGCAAAAACGTAAAAATTTGAAGGGATTCCAAAAATTTCTTTAGTGAAAGCTAGATAACAAATGTGATCATGTTTTGAGCTACTAATAGACCAGTTATATGCATGTATGTGTGCGTATGTGTGCAAATTCTGAAATTTACTACCATATAAATCTTGCTCATTTTTAAAGTATTAAACGTCATTAGTTTTACAAAATTAGGCAGCCATAAGGCAAAATATATGTTATTATTGAACGCTATTGAGTTTCGTTCAGATCAATGACTGATTAAGTTAGTTCTGGATTATTTAATATCAAGTTCTCTGGAAATTACGAGTATACATGCTGCCAGCGTTACGATAGTTTCTAACCAATCATGTTACCACATGTTACAATAGCTATTCAATCCGACGAGCGCCTGATAGATAGGCAACCTGACGAACAGTGCGGAATCATTCGTTTGTTGTCACTCAACCCATGGAATCCGCCTTTTGGTAGGCAATAAATTTGTCATTTACACTTCCAATCGCCGTGGGAGGTTGAGTAGTTTTATCTCGTTTTAAATACTGGAGTCTGAAAATATTTCCTTTTAATTAAGGAAGGGTCAAAATCTCACTGTAGGTGGATTAATCTGGGTTTTTTTTCTCATGTTTTTGTGTTACTTCTTCACTTATTCGCTACTTAGCATATGCGGTATTTCGAAAAAATTCGTTTCAGGTGGTTCGAAACGAATTTCCGCGGAATTTCGCGGAATTTGAGCATGGCTGAATCTGATTTCTTGATTTCGTTTCGTTTCGAAAAATTACAAAAATTTCGCTAGAAAAGCATTTAACGAAATTTATCGGAATTCCGCCGAATTTCGAAACAAATTTAAACTTAAACCATGCTGTCTCGTACGGTCGTGTATTATCACAATTTTTGGGTGCGCCGCTGAACAAATTCATAAAGCTGTTTGCAAAACTTAATGGTATACCAATTTTTCTATTTACGCTTACTAAATAATCCCATTCTTGCAGGGGCAGCAGGGACTATGTCCAAGGGCCTGACGATCCCTCCCCAGGCCATCTGCGAGTTGTGGCGCCTGCCTAGGATTTGGTGGGGTTTGACAGTGGGCCCTGTTAAACCTCTATAAAAAGCTGCATGTATCCGCAAGTAGGCTCCGCCAAAGCGACCGTGTGCCGCTCAAAGCGCACAAGCCCAAGTCCTGGTGTTAGGTAGGACGCTAAACAGCCCTGACACGACGGCCTTCCGACGAAACAGGAGGTTTGTGCAGGCCCAATAAGCCGCCCTTAAAAACAACCATTACGAACGACATAGAAGATAATACGACTCGATACAATCGGCAGAGACCTAGGCGACGAATAAAGGATCACGATTGGAAGTTTGGAACAGGGAACTGCAAGTCGCTAGGCTTCGCAGGTTGCGACAGGATAATCTACGACGAATTACATCCCCGTAACTTCGACGTCGTTGCGCTGCAGGAAATCTGCTGGACAGGACAAAAAGTGTGGAAAAGCGAGCATCGAACGGCTACCTTCTACCAAAGCTGTGGCACCACCAACGAGCTGAAAACCGGCTTCATAGTGCTGGGAAAGATGCGCCAACGCGTGATTGGGTGGCAGCCAATCAACGCAAGGAAATGCAAGCTGAGGATTAAAGGCCGTTTCTTCAACTATAGCGTCATCAACCGAAGGGAGACCCGACGACGAGAAAGAAGCGTTCTATCCGCAGCTGGAGCAGACATACGATGGATGCCCACTGCGGGACGTCAAAATCGTCATCGGTGACATGAACGCCCAGTTAGGAAGGGAGGAAATGTATAGGCCGGTCATCGGACCGGATAGTCTGCATACCGTATCGAACGACAACGGCCAACGATGCATAAACTTTGCAGCCTCCCGCGGAATGGTAGTTCGAAGCACTTTCTTCCCCCGCAAGAATATCCACAAGGCCACATGGAAATCACCTAATCAAGTAACGGAAAACCAAATCGACCACGTTCTAATCGACGGTAAATTCATCTCCGACATCACGAACGTACGCACTTACCGAAATGCGAATATTGAATCCAACCACTACCTCGTTGCAGTATGTCTGCGCTCAAAACTCTCGACGGTGTACAACACGCTACAAGACGGTGGACTAGCCCAAGACTACGCGCAGCAGCTGGAAGTGGCACTCCCAACGGAAGAGCAGCTAGGCGCAGCATCTCTTGAAGATGGCTAGAGAGATATTCGATCCGCCATTGGAAGCACCACAACCGCTGCACTAGACACGGTGGCTCCGGATTAGAGAAACGACTGGTATGACGGCGAATGTGAGCAGTTAGTTGAGGAGAAGAATGCAGCATGGGCGAGATTGCTGCAACACCGCACGAGGGCGAACGAGGCAAGATACAAACGGGCGCGGAACTGACAAAACTCGATTTTCCGGAGGAAAAAGCGCCAGCAGGAAGATCGAGATCGTGAAGAGACGGAGGAACTGCACCGCGCTAATAACGCACGAAAATTCTATGAGAAGTTGAATCGTTCACGTAAGGGCCACGTGCCACAGCCCGATATGTGTAAGGACATAAACGGGAACCTTCTTACAAACCAGCGTGAAGTGATCCAAAGGTGGCGGCAGCACTACGGAGAGCACCTGAATGGCGATATGGCAGACAACGGTGGCGGTATGGTAATGAACCTAGGAGCATGCGCCCAGGACATACGACTTCCGGCTCCGAATCTCCAGAAAATCCAGGAGGAGATCGGCCAGCTGAAAAACGACAAAGCCCCTGGAGTTGACCAGCTACCAGTAGAGGTGTTTAAACACGGTGGTGAGGCACTGGCTAGAGTGCTGCACTGGGTAATTAACAAGGTTTGGGAGGATGAGGTTCTGCCGCAGGAGTGGATGGAAGGTGTCGTGTGCCCCATCTACAAAAAAGGCGATAAGCTGGATTGTAGCAACTACCGCGCAATCACATTGCTGAACGCCGCCTACAAGGTACTCTCCCAAATTGTATGCCGCCGACTAACACCAACTGCAAGAGAGTTTGTGGGGCAGTACCAGGCGGGATTTATGGGTGAACGCTCTACCACAGACCAGGTGTTCGCCATACGTCAGGTATTGCAGAAATGCCGCGAATACAACGTGCCCACTAGGGTGGTTCAAAAAATCGATTTTGCTCCACAGTGCTTATCTGATTCTTTATCATGTTCTGAGTGTCCCCTGAAAATTTGAGCTCATTTGGATTAAAACTGATTTAGCACAAGCCGTTTCAAGTTTGCATGCAAATTAGTATGGGGAAATTTATTTTTTCATTGTACTGTTAATGACGCTTCCCCATTAGGCGCAGGTTAAAAGAAAACCTACATAGCTAAAAGGAATACTCAACACCTTTCACCCAGTGAAAACCGCATCTTAATTAATCTTTCCAATAATTAGTAATCGAATTTAATCTATACCGTGGTTTTCTGGAGCTAATTGCATAACTCCTCAACAGGCAACATTGCTGCTCGTGGCGCGAAAGATAGCACACACAAATTCAGGCTACTATGTTGCCCTGCACATTTCAGTGATGCCCTCAAAGAAGTTTAACGATCATGACTAAAGATTCGCATCCTGTCTTAAAATCGATTACTAATTATTGGGGCAATTAATCAACAACATTCCTTCTAGCTATGTAGGTTTTCTTTTAACCTGCGCTCAATAAGGAAGCGTCATTAACAGTATAATGGAAAAATAAATTTTCCCATAGTAATTTGCATGCATACTTGAAACGGCTTGTGCTAAATCAGTTTTAATCCAAACGAGCTCAAATTTTCAGAGGACACTCAGAACATGATAAAGAATCAGATAAGCACTGTGGAGCAAAATCAATTTTTTGAACCACCCTAGTGCCCACACATCATTTATTTATCGACTTCAAAGACGCATATGATACAATTGATCGAGACCAGCTATGGCAGCTAATGCACGAAAACGGATTTCCGGATAAACTGATACGGTTGATCAAGGCGACGATGGATCGGGTGATGTGCGTAGTTCGAGTTTCAGGGGCGTTCTCGAGTCCCTTCGAAACGCGTAGAGGGCTGCGGCAAGTGATGGTCTTTCGTGTCTGCTATTCAACATCGCTTTGTAGGGAGTAATACGAAGGGCAGGGATTGACACGAGTGGTACGATTTTCACGAAGTCCGTCCAGTTATTTGGTTTCGCCGACAACATTGATATCATGGCACGTAACTTTGAGAGGATGGAGGAAGCCTACATCAGACTGAAAAGCGAAGCTAAACGGATTGGGCTAGTCATCAACACGTCGAAGACGAAGTACATGATAGGAATAGGCACAAGAGAGGTCAATGTAAGCCACCCACCACGAGTTTCTATCGGTGGTGACGAAATCGAGGTGGTTGAATAATTCGTGTACTTGGGCTCACTGGTGACCCTCCGCAGAATACGTGGTTGGCGAAGTGCAGCCATGGGCCGAGCTGAATGGAGAAGACTTTTATGTGCAGCACAGGCCACTCCGGCCTTAGTCTGATAATAAATAAATAAATAAATTACAATCGGCCTATTTTGTATTTGCCAAAATTGTGAACAAATGCTGAGCACATATGATCCATTCGTCCTGAAAAGGTCAAATTGCAGAACGGAAATAGGTCAGAATGCATCTGCACCGCAATCCGAAGCAATTGGACGATCGTCGATTCAATTAAAATCGTTAACTGGTTTCCGAGCTTTAGCAACATAACGAGTAAATAAACTACTCCTATTAAATAGATATTCCGTCATTGTAGTCATCTTCAGTTGATAGAAAATGTAATTGCGTTGATTTCGAATCTACTTCGGCCGCACAGTAGCAAGATACTATCGCTGCCATCCTAATCGGAAATGTAATTCCCCAATCCACGTTTCCATCAGCAGAACCTATCGACACAGTCTATACGAGGAACGAGTCTCATCTAACAGACCATTATCGTCGATTTTAATTAATTCCGTTAATTTCTATCATCGACAATTATCAGCTGTATGTGCTGACGACGACGACGCTGCTGTCCATCTGGCCTCACTCACCATCCAGGCGGGCAGGCAGCCCATTCCAACGAAATCGAACCGATCAGAGCATGTGAGTCCAACTGCTCTGGTCGTGCGATTTCGATACGTGGCTTTGTCGCGTCTGATCGTCCCATTACGATGCTGTTCGACATTGTCATTTAAAGATCAGATAGACTCGCTGTGTAGTAAAATTTTATGCCCAAATCGATTTCCTTTCGTTCTATCTCCATCTATGGGGATGTGGGTAATCAACAGTATCGCCATTCCGGTGAGAGACCTCCGCCTCCGGATCTGTTTTGGCCATTATTGACAGGTGTACAGTTGGTAATGGCAACGGTCGGCGGAGCTTCCCTTATTACACTACGATGGCGCACAGTGACCGTATTTTGGATGAACCTTGAATCTCCATTTGTCATCGAACTTAACTGTCGATGTTTACATTTTTCGAAAAGATAATTAACTTGTTTATACATCTCTAGCAAAAGCTTTTATTTCATTGATTTTCACTTGACGGACTATTATCGTTGCAAATTCCCAATAATTTTCTGATCCAGGTAAACTCCTTTACATGAATATAACTTTACAGTTTGCAAAAAATTTCTAATAAAACCAAATTAAAAAAAAATATTTTTCATTGAAATTGTTTGGAATCTCTTGATAGGTTTTACAGTCGTCTGAAGAAATATTTCTGTTTTCAAAGGAGTAGGATTTATCAGCAATAGATATTATGCATTATAACCTTCTTATATGTAATATAGATTTAATTTCCGGTTTTTACAGAAGCGCAACCATGCTTTGGCCACGGTGGTCAACCTGATACCAGTCGCTCAAACAGATGATGCCTGGAATGTCTCCTGGTCTGTGTTTGTTCATCAACAGGCTACATCAGTTTCACAGTATTTAGAAGGAGTGAGTGGAAGCAAGCAGCACACTGGAAAAAAAAACTGTCATCAGCATAGATTGATGAGATAATGGTCACCGAAGGCAGCAGCGCACGTCATCGTGAGTGATTTTGTGTCGCCTCACTTTCTTTGCTGGCGGTGCGTGGTGGCCATTTCCCGCGGACCCACCATGCCACACAGCGCCGTCCAGTTTAATACCGACGGACTATTCGCTAATTAGATTAGTGGACAGTGTCTGCGGTTTGCTGAGTGAGCATGTTCTTTATTGTCCGGTCCCGGTGTCGTTCGTTTCGACGCGAATGAGGCGCGGAAAAATGGTAAAGATAGCGCAGCGGTGCGGCGTAACAATAATTAATTTGAAAAATTATCTCTAACGACCCCCTCAGCTTGTGTAAATTTGGTTTGCGTTGACCCCGGTGGGAGAGAATGGACTATAAAAATGGCACCCACCGTATATAGGAATAAAGCGTTTTATGTAATTATAGCAGGTGAGAGAAATAACACACAGTTGATTACCACCGGAACAATGTTTATTGAATGGGACCGAACTGGAAAAAAATTCACGCATAGTTGTATTGATTTCAGACTATCCGTGCTATTTTTTCTGCTTTTACTTTTTTTTGCTGCACTTTTTCTGAACAGTGATAATTTTGAAGGGAAGTTTTTGTTGTGATACAACACAAAAGTGCTTGTGAACTATTGATATTTAAATTTACCGACCCATTTGGCTTTTTTGTCGATCGATATTTTATATTTTATAAGAACAGTGTCCCGAGTTCTGTGCGCTGTTTCGATATGATCAAAAGTAAAGTCTTGCGTTCCTGGTAACATGAACTTCCTAAAATCCCCATCACACCTCAGCAAAAATCCGAAAGTTGTCTCCAACAAATGGATGAACATCTAATAACCTCATTTGCTGCATGGGAAAATTACGTGTTTCTCACGAGGCTCGTGATGCATTTTAAATTAGCTTCCTTCGGGAACAATCTGCAGGCGTTGCCTTTGATACTGGGAATTCAACGCTCCAGTGGGTATTAGCTACGAATGTACTTACAAATAAGCGTCGCCTTTGGGATATTCGCATTCCTACAGAGGCATATGGCACGTACATACCTGCAAATGAAAACGAGAACGAGCAAAGGGTTATAGATTAGTATTCAAATGGTGCCACCAGGCGAACTTAAGTTGCAAATTTACTGCTGTGAAGCGAAATTTAATGAAGCGTTAAGCGCACCGAAATGGAACTCTTTCGGCGACACTGGATTCCCTGTGCACTGTCCTTGTGCCTAAAATCGGGTGGGGAATTTCTAAGCATAAAGTTACAAGTACTAAACCAGGATACCATCGCTATCTTCGGAACCATTCGTGAATTGCGCGATGTAGTATGGGTACGAGTATTAAATCTTGACACGGCTTTGGATTGGTTTATTTTCGCTTAGAAAGTTTCTTCTGATATTGAAAGCAGCCTCGTAGATTTTCCTTGCGAGATGAAACGGTATTTTGAATAAAGTTTAAAGTTATCCGATGGTGACGATTTATTATATTAATAATATTAGCAGCGCCATAGCGTTCGTTTGGCCAGGTTGACCCCTGCCAAGGGCACCAGGCCTTAGGGGGCGTCTTAATCAAGATCTAAGCTTTGAGAAATAGATCAATTGAATTAGTTAAAGGGACAATTAATAACAAACCGGCTTCAAAGCTTAAAGTATTTATGGACTAAATTATGGTAAAGATATTTTGAGAAATGTTTAAGCACTGAAAAATTATATCTTTATGTTTACTTCAGCATGTCAGATGTATTCGTCCGATTTTTTGACGCTTTTCCGGCCACTGAGAATCCCCCAGAACCATACTGTTGCCAGAATTTCGGTCGGCGGCGGCGGCGTTTTCGGCGTCACGCCGATACCCATCCATTTCAGAGTATTTTTTTTCAGAATGTTTTCAAGACTTCAACGGAAGAATCTTTTGAATTTCAACGGAAAAGCTTCTCCAAAATAATCATTTGAAAATTGATGAATTTTCCAAAAATTCACGAAAAGTTACTATTTGAAATGTACACAGAAAATACTTCAGATTTTACGCGGAAGATTGTTCAAAATGTGGACATTAACAAAAAAATTGATTTCAATGGCAAATTTATCGAAATTTTCATAGGAAATTCATTGATATTTGCACCAGATTTTTTAAATTTTTTACGAAATTGTAGCCTGATTTGTTCAGAACTTCTATGGAAACTGTTCGGCATTTCAACGAAAAAAAAAACGATTTTTGTAGATTCTTTTTAGATTTCTACAGGGAATGCTTTGTATTGTCCATAAAAAATTCTTCGGAAATTCAATGGAAAATTTATGAAAAAGAGGAAGGGTCGTTTGTCCGAAAATCAGTTAAGTCGTTAAGTCGAATGTCATCAAGCTGATACAATTCCACCGAAATGAACGTGTTAGATTGAATTTCAAGTGAATCTGGCAACAGTGAAATCGTGCACCACTTAAACTGCTTCAGAAGTGTTTAGTTGTAAGTGAAATAGTGTGAAGATGTGAGCGAGATTTCTGGGCCGCTGAATTGTACACTAGAATGTAAGTTTATTTTTTATTACCGTTAAAAACTATAAAATAATAAGCAATAAATTATAGTTTTGAAGCTGTAATTTATTGCGGACACGAATAGGAACATGGAACGTTTTAACCCTAGCCCAGCAGGGTAAATTGGCACAACTTGCCAATGAGGCACGCCGCATGAGGCTTGAGATCCTGGGACTGAGTGAAGTCCGTTGGCCAAACTTTGGAGAACACAGAACGCCGTCGGGACAAGTTCTGCTATACTCTGGTGTACGAGGTGAACACGCTCCCCGGCATCGCGGAGTTGGCTTCCTACTAAGCGCTCAGGCACACTCTGCGCTTATGAAGTGGGAACCTATAAGTGAAAGGATAATCGTTGCCAGATTTAGAACACGGGTCCGAAACCTTACTATAATCCAATGTTATGCGCCAACCGATGCTGCCGATCTGCAAGACAAAGAGAACTTCTACAATCAACTCAATGCCGTCGTAGATAGAATTCCGAAGGGTGATATCAAGATCTGTTTGGGCGACTTCAATGCGAAGATCGGATCCAACAACTCGAACCATGAGCGCATTATGGGACGCCATGGTCTCGGAGAAATGAGCGAAAACGGAGAGCTGTTCGCAGAATTTTGTGGTAATAACGACATGGTGATCGGGGGATCGCTCTTCCCTCATCGACCGGTTCACAAGGTCACGTGGGTCTCCCGTGACGGCTTTACAGAAAATCAAATCGACCACATCTGCATCAGCCGAAAATGGAAACGGAGCCTTCTTGATGTACGGAATAAACGTAGTGCCGATATCGCGTCTGATCATCACCTCCTCATCGGCGAAATACGGCTGCGCATTGCGCGGATTCGTCGGCAGGAGGAAAGAGTTGGACGACGATTCAACACACGCCGACTGGAAGATGCCACGGTGAAACGGTCCTTCGTTGAAGAACTGGAGACGCGTGCTGCAGATATTCCGGAAGGTGGCAGCGTGGAAGACCAATGGACCGCCATCAAGAATGCCTTCATCGCCACCAGCGAGAACAATCTGGGCGAACTACGCACCCAGAGAAAACAATGGACCACCGATGAGAAAGGAAGATAGAGGAGCGAAGAGAAGCCAAAGCCGCGATAGAGCGATCGAAAACCAGAGGAGCCAAAGTCTTAGCCCGTCAACGATACATGGCTCTTGAGAAGGAAGTAAAACGCTCATGTCGACGGGACAAGCGAGCGTGGGCAGATTCTCTGGCCGACGAAGGAGAGAGAGCCGCCGTAACCGGGGACATTCGCCTCTTTCTTTCTTTTTATTGGCATTACATCCCCACACTGGGACAGAGCCGCCTCGCAGCTTAGTGTTCATTAAGCACTTCCACAGTTATTAACTGCGAGGTTTCTAAGCCAGGTTACCATTTTTGCATTCGTATATCATGAGGCTAACACGATGATACTTTATGCCCAGGGAAGTCGAGACAATCTCCAATCCGAAAATTGCCTAGACCGGCACCGGGAATCGAACCCAGCCACCCTCAGCATGGTCTTGCTTTGTAGCTGCGCGTCTTACCGCACGGCTAAGGAGGGCCCCATTCGCCTCCTCTACGATATCTCACGACGCTTAAGCGGGGCGAAGATGAATGCAACGATGCCTGTGAAAGACGCGAATGATCAGTTATTGACCGACCCAACTGACCAGCGGAAACGCTGGTTCGAGCACTTCGAACAACTTTTTCAAGTGCCAACCAGGCCATCACCACCTCGGCATGATCTGCCTATGATCCGACAATTAACACGTGCCAATACCGAAGCTCCATCACTACTAGAGATTCAAACAGCCATCCAAAGCATGAAATCGAATAAAGCCCCAGGGGTCGACCGCATATCAGCCGAGATGCTCAAAGCTGACCCCATGACTGTATACGATAACTGGCAAGGCATTATGTTGCTGTGTACCGTTCTCAAAGTTCTGTGCAAAATTATCCTAGCCCGGATTCAGGAGAAGATCGATGCGACTCTCCGGCGGCAGCAAGCCGGATTCCGTGCCGGAAGATCCTGTGTGGACCATATTGTCACGCTCCGCATCATTTTGGAGCATGTCAACGAATTCCAAGAGTCCCTTTACTTGGTATTCATTGACTACGGAAAAGCTTTCGACCGTCTCAATCACAAGAATATTTGGGGTGCCCTGAGACGCAAGGGGGTTCCTGAGAAAATCATCGGCCTCATCGCAGCACAGTACGAGGCCTTTTCGTGTAGAGTGCTGCACAATGGGGTCCTGTCCGACCCTATCCGGGTCGTAGCTGGTGTGAGGCAAGGATTTATTCTATCACCGTTACTGTTCCTCATCGTAATCGATGAGATTCTGGTAGATGCGATTGACCGTGAACCAAACCGCGGGCTGTTATGGCAGCCTATAACCATGGAGCACCTAAACGACTTCGAATTGGCGGATGACGTTGCACTACTCGCGCAACGGTGCTCTGATATGCAGAGTAAGCTCAACGACCTTGCCGAGCGCTCCTCCTCGGCAGGTTTAGTCATCAACGTCAACAAAACCAAATCGTTGGATGTAAACACGGTGACTCCTTCCAGTCTCACAGTAGCCGGGCAACCAGTGGAGAATGTTGAAAGCTTCCAATATCTTGGTAGCCAAATGGCGTCAGACGGCGGTACCAAGATCGACATAGGCGCACGGATCAAGAAAGCAAGGGCTGCCTTTGCGAGTTTAAGAAATATCTGGAAAAACAGGCAGATAAGTGAACGCACCAAAATACGAATTTTCAACTCTAACGTGAAATCTGTGCTGTTATACGCTAGCGAAACATGGTGTGTATCAGTGGAGAACACTCATCGGCTGCAGGTGTTCATTAACAGATGCCTGCGGTATATAATTCGGGCCTGGTGGCCTCACAACTGGATCTCAAACAACGAGCTCCATCGTCGTTGTCACCAGGGGCCGATAACAACAGAAATTCGGGATCGGAAGTGGGGCTGGGTCGGCCACACTCTACGTAGGGGCGGAAACGAAATCTGTAAGCAAGCATTAGACTGGAACCCAGCGGGACATCGCAGCAGAGGCAGACCCAGAGGCTCATGGCGGCGAAGCCTCAATAAAGAAATAAAAGAAGTCGACCGAAATCTAACCTGGCAACAGGTTAAAGCGATAGCCGGGCATCGCTCAGGATGGAGATCTTTCAAGTCGGCCCTTTGCACCACCGGAGGTGTACAGGATCCATAAGTAAGTAAGTTTGAAGCTGTTCACCATGAGCACCGCTGTCAAGATGGTTTTATTGAAGCCTGAAACTCGCTCCAACAGAACGTTTGGGCACAACGGTTATTCAACAGAAAACAGTTTTGGTAATTTTGGCCGGAAAAGCACTCTTCCCTAACACGTCGATTGGCTGAAATGGTCGTTTGGACGAATAGGTTATTAGGCCGAAAACGTCGTTCGGTCGAAATGGTCGTTGACAGAAAGGCCCATTTGATCGAAAATGTCATTTGGTCCAACGGCCAAATATTAATTACTGAATCGGTATTATGGTCAAAAATATCCACCCGTTTGGCCAAATAATATTACCGGCCGAATGGCCTTTCTGCCAAACGACAATTTTGGTCAATCAACTTTTTGGCCAAACAACTTTTTCGGCAAAACACCTTTCGCCTCTGTGTAGAGGTGTGCGCCGCCGCGCCACGCCGCCGCCGCCGACAGTTTTTGGCACGCCGCCGCCGCCGATATTTTTGCATCGGCGCGCCGCCGTTTCAAATTAGTCACGCCGCTGATCTATAATTTTCCACGCCGATTCAAATTTTCAGTGGAAACTCCAAAGATTCAGTGCAATTTCCATATAATTTCCTGATAGATCTCTATAACATCACGTTGAAACGTAATAACGTAATAACAGAAATATCTTATTGTGACCTTCAATCATTAACTCTCGGGTACTTATTCAAAAGGACGTATGTTGTTTTGTAAACAAAGATCCAAACGTCGATTTGTCCAATCGGTTGGCACTCCCACGCAAACCATCACCACAGACAGGTAGGGGAAGCCTTCGGCTACCTGTTGGTGGTATTGGTTTGCGTGGGAGTGCCATCAGATTGGACAAATCGACGTTTTAATCTTTGTTTACAAAATCACATACGTCCTTTTGAATAAGTACCCAAGAACTATTCCTGCTGTCGATGAGAGCAAATCGAAAACTAATTTTGATATTGGTTTCCGATAACAAAATAAAATACAGTTTGATGTCATATCATTCAATTTAGTAATCTACAGCAAAATGAGATCAAAATATGTAATCAATCATAATGCTTTATACATATTTGGAAACGAATTATGACTCAATTTGATATCAAAATCAAAATATGTTTTCTATATGATCTCATTATGTTTTCAGACTTCGCTAGGATATCTAGCCTAAAGTTATTTGGCCGAACAGTTCCTTTGGCTAAAAAAAAATCGTGTGAATTTTTCCTTCGGCCAAAGTAGTCGTTTGGTCGAAAAAGACTTTTGGTCGAAGGTGTCGTTCGGCCCTTTTGAATATTTTCAAGACAATAACAGGAGAATCTTTTGATTTTCGCCTCAAAATTTAAACGAAAGATTGCCAGTTTTTCCAGAATAGTTATTCGAAAATTATTTTCAGATTTTCCACGGAAACTACTTTCAAGAATCGAGAACTCTTTGGAATTACCAAGAGGAGCTCTTTGGATTTACCAAGGAAAGTTGTTTGGGATTTACATGAGAATCTCTTCATATTTTTCACGAGAAGTTGTTCCAAATTTCTATAGGAAAATGTTCGGAATATTCACGGAATGTTCTTATTGAGTTTCTGTTGAGTATTCTTTGAAATTCACACAGAAAATTGTGACTGATAAAAGAGATACTTTACGTTGACTTCCCCAATCTAGATTATAAAGGACGGTTAGTTTTTTATCCTTTATTAGAGTGATTTTTTCGCAAGGAGAAGTTCATCACTAAACGGCTAGTTTGGCATAGTTAACTTTAAAACATCGAAAAAATGCTCGGAATTTTTGAGGATTTTTTTTGGATTTCTTCAGAAAATTCTTTCTATTTTCGATTAGAAATTCATGGTAAGTTCCATTGACCGAAAGCGACAGACGGCCGAACTGGAATTTGGCCGAAAAGCCGTTTGCTCTACCAGGTTGTCCGGCCGAAACGATCATTGGCCAAAAATGCTCTTTTGCAGAAATAGTTTTTTGACAGAATGGGCCATTTGGCCGAAAAAGTCATTTGGTCCAACGAGTAATACGGCCAAATTTCAATGACTGATCCTCGTACTGAACGGGTAATATGGTCAGAAATGGCCATTTGTTTGGCGAAATGGTCTTTTTGTCTATTGACCATTGAACAAAATTCCGTAGCCTCTTCATTTTAAAGTCGATACTGGCCTTTAGGCCAAAAGACATCTAACCAGGTACCATTTAGCAAAACTAAACGTTTCACGGAAACTGTTATCAGGTCAAAACTGGTTTGGCCGAAAATGTAGTTTGGCCGAAAGCAATGGCTGTGGTAATGGCAAAAGGAAATTTTGGCAGACTTGTAAAAAGTTGTTTACCCTAAATATTTGGCTAAATTTGCCGTTTGGATGAAAAAGCCAGTACATTCAAAGTTAATTACCTATATGCTGGGTATTAAAGATAGTTTACAGTTCGGAAACAAGTACAAAGAGTTGGAAAGATATTATGCATCGCAAGATAAACACTCAGATCATGATCATCTCAATCACGCTCCAACGAATCGAGTGCGCCCATTTACTTTACACACGGCGGCTATTCATCTATGGCAATCCCATTCTGCGGCTTATCAAATTTAACAGCACAGACACGTACTCTGTGCAAAAGCTTATGGACGCGCTGCTACGCAATCTTTGCTTGCGCGTTACCATCCGCGTTTTAGAAGAGCGCGACAATAACGAGAAGAAGGAGATATTGCGAGAGAAAGGGAGAAAATGAGTGAGAGAGCGCTATTGAGTGGGAGATGAAGAGGAAATGAGTAAGTGAGTGAGTGAGTGAAAATGAGTAAGTGAGAGTGGATGAGTAAGTCAAAGTGAGTGAGTGAGTAAGTGAACGAGTGATTGAGGGAAAGTGAGTAAGTGAGAATTCGTGAGTAAGTGAGAATTCGTGAGTAAGTGAGAATTCGTGAGAATGAGTGTGTGAGGTTAAGTGAGTGTGTGAAAGTACGTGAATGAGTGATTGAGTGAGAAAGAGTTAGTGAGTAATTCAATGAGAGTGAATGTGAATGAGCCAGAGTTAGTGAATGTGAGTGAGTGAGTGAGAATGTGTGTATGAGTGAGATTGAGTGAGTGAATGAGAGAGTGAATGAGTGACAGAAAGTGAGTGAGAATGAGTTAGAGCGAGTGAGTAAGAATGAGTTAGAGCGAGTGAGTGAGAATGAGTTAGAGCGAGTGAGTGAGAATGAGTTAGAGCGAGTGAGTAAGAATGAGTTAGAGCGAGTGAGTGAGAATGATTTGGAGCGAGTAAGTGAGAATGAGTTAAAGCGAGTGAGTGAGAATGAGTTAGAGCGAGTGAGTGAGAATGAGTTAGAGCGAGTGAGTGAGAATGAGTTAGAGCGAGTGAGTGAGAATGAGTTAGAGCGAGTGAGTGAGAATGAGTTAGAGCGAGTGAGTGAGAATGAGTTAGAGCGAGTCTCACTATGCACTATTTCTCAATTATCACTGCTCACTTTTCACTTCTCACTTCTTAGTACACATTTCTCACTTTACTCTTCTTACTTCTCATTCTCAATTCCCACTCCTCACTATTCATTTCACTTTTCACAACTCATTTTTTCACTTATCATTCTTTACTTCTCACTTCTCATTAGTAGCTTTTCACTTTTCTCACTCTTCATAACTCACTTCATACTCTTCACTTCACGCGCCTCATTCTCACTACTTATTTCTCACTACTCAACTCTCACTTCTAATTGTACACTTCTTACTTCTTATTCTCACTGCTCATTGCTTATTGCTTACTTACTCATTTTTTTCATTTCTCGCTTATCATTCCTTAGTATTTTCTTCACACTTCTCACATTTCTCACTTTTCACTATCCACTTCATTAAATTATTTCCATAATAAATTTCCGTCATAGATTACACATTTCCCGTGCGGAATCAATTCAAACGGAATTGTTTCCCCGTGGGATTTGCATCTCTACACATGGGATTTTCAACCGTACACTTTTCTCGCGATTGGGTTCACACGAAAATCCCGCTCCCATTTAAATTACATGGGAGAACAAATCCCGGGTCACGTTTTCCGAACTGTAAACCAGCCTTTAAGCCACCCGGAGTGGAAATTAATTACTATGTCTAAAACTCGATTATGCATATGCACAACATGTGATAGATTTAGTTCGGAAAAGGTATTGGAGGGTAACCGCCCCTTCGGTGGGCGTTGATCCCACGACCCCAGTACACTAGACAGGTGCTTTCCCTACTAAGCTACGAAGGACCTCTGTCGTCCTCCGCAGCTTAGCGGATACTGATGAAACCAAATTTCCAGCCCGGGCCACCAGCCAAACAAATCTGCGGAGGATGACAACAGAAATTCAACAGGAACCTTTCGTAAAGTTTTTCCTGTAGTTGATAAGAACATTTTCTTGTGAAAATTCTGAAGTTTCTCATGCAAATTGCGATGATTTTTCTGCTGAAATCACAAACAATTTTATTTGGAAATTACAAAGACCTTCTCTTGGTAATTCCAAAGATTGCTCGAAAATATTTTCCAAATTATGGAAAAACTTATAGAAATTAGAAATTCAAAAGATTTTTCTTTTAATGTCCAAAATTTTGACAAACGCCGCCGCCGACGAATATCAAACCGGCGCACACCTCTACCTCTGTGACTATCGACCAAATTGCCCTACCTATCGTTTGGCCAAAAGTCATTCTACGAAAAGCCATTTATTTGAATAACAGGTTAGGCCAAAAGTCATCTAGCCAAATTCCACTAGGCCGAATTAAACGTTTGTCAAAAACGGCATTAGGTCGAAAATGGTTCGACCGAAAATTACATTTGGTGAAAAGTGACGAACAACCGAAAGGCTAATTGGGCGGAATTGGTAATTTGACCGAAAAAAATGTTTGCCCCAAAAGTTTATTTGGCTGAAAATGTCATTTGAGCGAAATGGTCGTTTGGCCGAAAAAGTCATTTGGTCCGAATATGTCCTTTCTGCAAGACAAACATTTCAGCCAAACGGAATTTTGTCCCAAATAACATATTCAACGAAATGGCTTTTCTGGCAAAATGACCATACCGCCGGACGACACATGCCAAATGACCAAATTGTCAAATGGTGAAATGTTAAGTAACTCTTCCGGGCAACTTGTTTTTTTTTCAGCCAAAGGAACTGTTCGACCAAATGACATTTTCGGCAAATTATTTTAGACTAGATGGGCTCCAGCCAAATTTAGTGTATTAGGCTAAACCACTTTCAGCCTTACCAACAAACAATTTTAACTATATAAAAGAACTAATTTAGGTCATATAAGCGCATTATTCTGCCCCAACGTTTGTTGGGCATTGTGTCATTCGGCAAAATTTCTGCCAAGCGCGTTTTCTCCGTTCAAACATATTTTTGCAACGAAAATCGTACTCACATGCCATTTTGTTCAAAATTCCACGAAGAGTGGATGCAGCACCCTCGGCAACGGGCAGCGATAAACTATTGAAGTCCATGCAGCTGTTATCACCAAAGCTACTGTTGGCACGCAATCTGGAACAAAGAAGATGCAGAACGCCCTCAAGCATTCGGAGGAAAACGTGCGAGTATGTAAGTAAACAATCAAATGCATTATCGGGAAAAAGCTAACACAAAAAGCTAAAAACCCATCGTTTCTAGAAAGAATTAGAGCCTTTGATGATGATGACTATCATTTGAATTCCAAACAGTCCTTTTTAGAACCATCAATTATGATTCCACAAAGATGTCAACCACTGAAAATCATTCAACAGAAAGAGATACAAAGCTATTCGGAGCTGTTTTGTATTTTGCAGAAAATTCTCCTTAAATTAGCCCTTTTGTATAAAACAATTGTTCTTAAACAGGTAATTATTTTCCAAAAGCAAACGAAAATCTGAACCTTGCGAGAAATTTCGATTGACTGCTGCTGTCGGCGAAAATGGCCGTCGATAATTTTTAATTTTTTGAATCGCTGCAGACGCCACCGATGCAGATTCACTTTCAAGAGCGCAAAATTTCACTTGTGTTCTGCTGAAATCAACGGCAGAAAATGGATTTCCGCTGGAATCGCTATCGATGCGATTGTTGCGAATACATTTTTTGCAGTCAGTTGCTCGATAATGTCCTACAAAGTTTTTCTGCAAACGCCATCGATGCTAAACAATTTTATGAAGGATCATAGCCGATAAATGCCAATGATGTCACCACAGTAAACATTGCCGATAACCGCCATCGATATAGGTAGTTTACCAGGCCACTACCGACGAAATTATCACAATTTAATTTCTGCCGTTTCTACTCGTTTGAAAAAAAAGATCAAACTGCGGATTAGAATTAAACGGGGAAGGCCGAAAGTTTATTGGTCGAATATATCATTTGGCCGAACAGACAAATAGGGCGAAAGTCATTTGACTGAAAGGGTCATATAGCCGAATAAGTCATTTAGCAGAATAGGCCGTTTGGCTAAATAGCCATTTTGCCGAATAGGTCACTTGGCCGAAAAGGTCATTTGGCCGATCTGGTCATTTGTCGTCTCACATCTCATTTCTCACATTGAAAAGTGTGAAGAGAAAAGTGAGACGTCTCACTTCGCACTTCTCACTTTTTACAGTACGAAGTGATTTTTTTTCGTTAAACTTTTTTAATAGGACATTTGGCCGAACATGACACAGTGAGAATTGGAAAATAAATAGCGAGAAGTGAGACGTCTCACTTTTTAAATCTCATTTCTCACTTTTCAAATAACCTATTCAGCCAAATGATCTGTTCGGCCAAATAACCTTTTCGAGCAAATGTCCTATTCGGGCGAATGTCCTGTTCATCCGAATGTCCTATTCGGCAAATGGGGAAGGGTCGTTTGGCCGAAAGTCATTTGGCTGAATAGGACATTTGTCCGAATAGTCAAAGACGTAGTCCCAAGTCAAAAAAATAATTTGTCTGGTGTTTTGGAAATAGCTCAGAACCGGAAACCACAACAATAGACCGACATGAGAGCATGCTTTAGCATATTTAGCCCATCTTTATTTTTAAATGTAATAGATTTTTTTCTGAATTTGAATCTGAAAGGAAAGTAGGAAAAATTCGCACATTTAGCATCTCTATATACATTCACGAATAGTAGCGCATCATGAGAGGCATATATTATAACAATCTGATTAAAACATAATCAAATTCGAGGAGAACGCGCTTTGTGATAAATTCATTTGAAAGTGCTTCAAATGCAGGGGACCGGTGGAGATAAATTTGTGAATCAAATTGGACCTTGATTTCGTAACGCTTCAAAGTCACGGAATGAATTTATATTTGGTCTTGTTTCGTTTCTCCTCGAAGAAATGTGTTATCGAATACTCCGAGTAATTTGGCCGAAAAAAAAGTCATTTGCTCTAACTAATAGTTTGGCCGAAAATGTCGTTTGGCAGGAAAAGTTGTTTGACCGAACGGATAATACATATTGACATTTTCGGCCAAACAACTATCGGCCTAGAAACCTTTAGTTGAATGATTGACTTCTTCAGAGCCAGTTCGCGAGAAGCGCGACCCCCTCTTGTATCGATATTCTCCGATTTGGATGAAATTTTCAGGGTTTGTTCATATATGTAAGAGAAGACATTTAGCAAATTTTCAGATTTTTTCATTAAGAGGAAGTAGGGTAAAACGGCCCTTCAAAAATTATTGTTCAAAAATCGCCAAAAACAAAAAAATGCAATAACTTTGGCAATGAGTGACCGATTTTGTTTAAATTTTGCACGTATTTTCTACTCAATTAGTTCTTTGTACCAAGTGGTTAATAGGGTTATAAAGTTTTTTACTTTAGGAGAAAATTGACTTTTTCGATAAAAAATGGTCGTTTTTCCAAAGGGAATATTTTTCACCAACAGATCTAGGTTAAAAAACTAAACCCGTAAGGCAATTAAGGAACTAAAGAGCTTTCATCTCATATATAATGTAGAAGCGCCAACTCAAGAATTTCTAAGAAAATCGCAATTTTCTGCAACACTGTTTATTCAAACGAAAGTTCGCACAAATTTTGATCCTACTTAAGTTGATGTTTTCCGATCTAGGGGAAACTGTCCAAACTTTTTTGTCTAAGTTGAAATTAAAAATCAGAAATTTCTATTAGAGGAGTGTAGGGTAAAATAGTCCTTTAAAATAAATGTCAAAACATCATTTTTTTATGTGAGTTCTAGCAGAAAATACATAAGTTTTAAAAAACTGTTTCTTCTTCCTTTCAATTCATCTATATTTTTCGTCTCAATAGATACGTATATCCTTCGCTGATATATATTAGATAGCAAACTATTTGCAGAACAATTTTCAACAGAAGTAAAATAGGGCCAAAATAAGTGCCTTAAACATTAGCACGTTCTTCGCAAACTGAAACAAAAATGAACGGATTCAACCAAGGATTCAACGAAAGTGCTTGTTGATATTTTTTTTGAATCAGCTACAATTAATGTGGGTACCGGTACTGATGTTGCTTTTACAGCTATGCGAAAAAAAAACAATTATTCTTAACGGCAAATGAGCAAGTTCGTAACGTTTAAACATACACAGCAAATAATTTTGAAAATTCAACGACGTGTAAAATTGCAGCTGAACCCATCAAACGAATTAACATTCGATATTCAATTCAATTTGATTGAACTTCGCAAGCAAGCACCTTTTAAATTTATTTCGATTTAAAAGAATAGTAAGATCGATTGAATGTTGCGTTTATTTGCATGTTCCAAACATGTGCATGGAAATACATTTAAAATCACAACATATTTTTATCTGTGTAGCTTGTTGGTGGAGCTGCTTCTCAGATTATATTTTTCTTTTGTACCTACTTGCATTAGGTTACCATAGTCTTGTTTTTGTAGCTTGTAACGATTGTGTGGTATTCATAACTCTCTTTCATCCTCCATCATTATCAATTTAAACCAAATTCTGCAAGTTTATTGTGCAAAAACATCAAACCGTGTACCAGTCATACAGTTTGAACTACTAACCTTCAAACTGCTAGCCAATACTACAGAGATACAATCTGAACAAAATGTTTGACTGAATGGACTATACCAGTTCTAATCGGGTGTATATATTTTCAAGAGTTGGACAATTTCATCTCATAGGTAATGGAATACCCTCGATTCTATGTTTACACAACTGTGTAAAAAACACTCCAAAGTTTAACAAAGTTGCATTCATTTTGCACAATACGGGAGAAACCTTTTTTGTCTACAACGAGCTGATTTTTTACAAGGAGAGCGTAACAATGTAATGTGTATACTATTGAATAGGATAGTGTATCAATTGTCTGACGATTTGAGAACACACCCCTCATGAAAATACTTCAAATTTTAGGATACACGTTTCTACACTCATAGATAAAGTATGTAAGTTGTAGATCGCTTAATCAATTAATTTAAAGATTACCAAGCAAAACTGTTTTATTCTCGGCTTAATTTACACCACCTGAAAGTGATTGAGTACCTCAACAAAACTGTGTAGTTGATTGTAAAAAGGATGCCTTAAATATCAGCCTTTTTCTCTTGAAATCTTTGCTAACCTAATATGAACATATTTCCAACCAACCATAAGTTGTGGTTTGCTAAGAAGTAGTACTTGGGTAGTAACAGCTTGCAATACTTTTTGAGAAATCTATCTATTGCTTTTTTCACCGAGGAATAGACTACCGTGTTGAAGTACCAATGTAACAAACAAAGCACCAAAACAAATGTTCTCACTTCCGAATGGATGGAAACTAGCTAGAGCATTGGATTTTGCTTTACGTCGTTCTTGAACCATGCATCGTTCTTGCAATTAAGACGTCACCATGGAGGAACTGGTGGGAATATATTTTGGTGGAACAATATTTTTGAACGGGAGTTTAAGACGGCACAAAGTTTACAATACCTCCGCCGGAATATTATAGAAATGACATGACTGGTTGACTAGTTCACGTTATTTTTTGAGATTGAGAGATTGTGAATGATTTAATTGTTGACAGATAGAAAACCATAAAAACACTAAGCTTGGAAGAATTTCGAAGCAAACTAGCAAAATCACTAGATTAGTTGCCAGTTGGGTCGGAATAATCAAATCTAAGAAGTGTGGTTACGATTATCTTGTTTCGTAACATTATTTATATTTGGAGATCTATTTTACCCCTCTCTCCCCATCCCAATATTTTGCCAAATAGTTTCATCTACATGTAGAATTAAACCTTGTGAGTCTCAGCCAGATGCTGAAACATCGATAAAATAGAGTTGCGATTCTCATAAACTGGCTTGCGAACAAACAGTGCAATGTACAGAAATTCATAATTTGATTGATTATTCGTAAGTCGGCGCACTGAAATAAGTTTCAATAAATTTAATGTATATTCTATAATGTATAAATTTATGAATTTTTGACATTTTATTTTTACAAAGCTATTTTACCCAATTTACCGAAATTGCTCATTTGTCGTTAAGAATAATTGGTTTTTGTTCGCATAGATGTAAAAGCAACATCACTACCGGTTCCCCACATTAATTGTAGCTGATTCAAAAAAATATCAACAAGCACGTTCGCCGAAATCGTTCATTTTTGTTTCAGTTTGCGAAAGACGTGCTAATGTTTAAGGCACTTATTTTGGTCCTATTTTACTTCTGTTGAAAATTGTTCTGCAAATAGTTTGCTATCTAATATAGATCAGCGAAGGATATACGTATCTATTGAGACGAAAAATATAGATGAATTGAAAGGAAGTAGAAACAGTTTTTTTTAAACTTATGTATTTTCTGCTAGAACTCACATAAAAAAATGATGCATTTTTTGACATTTTTTTTAAAGGACTATTGTATCCTACACTCCCCTAATAGAAAATTCTGATTTTTAATTTCAACTGAGACATAAAAGTTTGGACAGTTTTCACCAGATCGGAAAACATCAACATAAGTAAGGTCGAAATTTGTGCGAACTTTCATTAGAATAAACAATGTTGGAGAAAATTGCGATTTTCTAAGAAATTCTTGAGTTGGCGCTTCTGAATTATATATGAGATGAAAGCTCTTTAGTTCCTTAATTGCTTTACGGGTTTAGTTTTTTTTTCCTAGATCTGTTGGTGAAAAATATTCCCTTTGGAAAAACGACCATTTTTTATCGAAAAAGTCAATTTTCTCCTAAAGTAAAGAACTTTATAACCCTATTAACCACTTGGTATAAAGTACTTATTGAGTAGAAAAAACGTGCAAAGTTTAAACAAAATCGGTCACTCATTGCCAAAGTTATTGCATTTTTTTGTTTTTGGCGATTTTTGAACAATAATTTTTGAAGGGCCGTTTTACCCCACTTACCCTCAATGAAAAAATCTGAAAATTTGCCAAATGCCTTCTCTTACATATATGAACAAACCCTGAAAATTTCATCCAAATCGGAGAACATCGTTGCAACCTCCCTTGGAAAGAGGGTCGCGCTTCTCGCGAACTGGCTCTTCAGTAAAATTTTCATTTCATCCAGAAATTCATTGGAGTTCAACGAGAATTTTCACGAAATATTTTTCTAAAGTTGTTCGAAATTTCTAAGGATAATCATATTCTAAAATTTTGATTGAAAACTCTTCAGAAATGCCACGGAAAATACTTCCCACTTTTCACAAAAAATTACTCATTGCTCCAATATTTTTGGAATTCTAAGAAAATTATTCCGATTTCAAAAGGAAATTCATTGGAATTTCCTTTGGATGCTCTTTTCTCGTTTTTAAAGAAAGCTTTCCAAAACTAATAAAAATTGTTTTGGATTTTCAAGAAAATCATTGCTATTTTTTATCAAAAATTCTCTGGAGTTTCAACGGAATGTTTTTGGGAATATCAATCCAGAGATTCTCCGGAAATTCCACTAGTTCTTCAGAAGCTCCACGGAAAATTCGGCAGACTTCTACTAATTTGAATTAGCGTGGAACATGTTGGATCAGTGACGTGACAAATTTGAAATTGCACACCTCTTATTACGTAATTAATTGATTTTCCCTATGCTAAACAAAACATAAACTAATTGAATTGAACACTTGAGGGTCCAATGTGTATTAGGGCTAAATTCATTATTAATATATTCAATAAATTCAAAGATTAACATAACGAAAACCGAAAATTTATGCTGCTGTTTTTTTAACATATTTTCCATACATTCAAACTCAACACTAACTTTTCAGCGATAGATGCCTATCTTGTTTTACATGAGTGCTTGTTGCAATTCGTTACTGTTCCTAACTATTTATTTTTTTATTGAAAATGGTTTCTGGTTAGTGGGAATGAAAGCCGAATAATATTTTTGGCTGTTTCCACATTTCCTCCAACACTTCCTACATATATCTAACAGTCAGTAAGCTGATCGGTCTTCGGCATTGCTACCTACACTGTTCCCTCTTTTAAATCCTTCTAACGCTTTCCGAGTTCTGATCAGAATATCCTTATAGGCAAAAAAAATGGAACGAGTGAGCGGTGGTGTTGTGATATGTTTAATAATCTAATTTGTTTTGAATTTCATGCTACTGGATGGGGACAAGAAGGGTGTACAAAAATTCTATTTTCCATATCCGCTGTGACAGATGGCGACGGAGGCCGTAAAATTGCATACAACCGCCCCTTCTGACGAGAGTTTAAGAAGGATGTGGGGATTTGGCGGTTTCGGCAGAACCGGCGGCGACAGTTGGTGTCGTTTTTCTGGTTGTGGTTTTTTTGGGCGCTGGAACTGTTCATTTGTTTGTATGCCTGTCATGTAGTGATGTAGTTTTGCCCGTTTCCGACAAGTATATTTTTGCAAGTGAATATTAAACTGAAAGGGTTGACGGATAAAAATATTCCTGATGCTTAGCCCTTTTTTAAGAGTTTTTGTCCTTTTTATGTCAAACATTGAAAAACTGGAACTACAAACTGGAACAATCGCTTAAATCACCACTACGAAATGGGAACGACATCATACTTTAAACGCAAAAAAAATATCAATGTCCTCATTTGAAAACTCTCCTATAAGTCACTCAAACGTTATTATACATCAGGCCTGCCCAACCTTTTCAAGCCACGGACCAATTTTTTAAATTCACATTTGCTGGCGGGCCAGAAAATATTTTGTACATAACTTTTTCATTATTTTCAAAAAATATATTGTTATTTTTTTTTTCATTTTCTAGAAAAACTAAACACGATTTAAGGCCACAACTGTCATTTTTATTTTTTCACGCATGCTGCGACGTAGCAAAGCTGAATCAACAAAAATGGCAGTTGTCCGCCGCCTCCGTATCGAGTGGTGTGCCCCCGAAAACGCGAGCACTTTGAAACTTGGATTCTGTCAGGAGTGACCTTAATTGCGTTCAAACAATCTTTTTTGTTTATTTTGTTTTCGTCGTTGCATTAGAGATCTATTTGAAACATTTAAGTAATCTATTCACACCATTTACCGTATGTTGTATATTGGAAATTTCGATACCTTACCAACATATTGAACAGATTTGCATGAACTGTTTTCAACAGGATGAGAGAAATGTACCAGAAGTCATATTAAAAAGGATAAAATCTCTCAAGTAAAGATAAAATCATAGAATAAGATCAAGATAAAATCTCTCTGACAATCTTTATTGAAAACGCGATGTTCCACATCAACCTTTTGTGTCTTGGGGTCGCTTATGCAATCATTTCAAATCATGTAAAATATTTTTTTTTTGTTTCAAATTAAAATTAATAGTTTTGCAGCGCGAGATTTAATTTAAAACTTACATATTGAATAATGAATAAAAAAAACTTCTGAAGCCAGGTGGAAAAGCTGGTGGGCCAATTATGAGGTTATTTTTCTTACATGCTGCGGGCCACAAAAATAGAGCTCTCAGATAGATGCGCGGCTATAAAACAGGACTATACTGGGAGTGGCTGAGTTCAATTCCCGGTCCGGTCTTTGAAAATTTTGGGCGTTTTGGAAATGGTGGGGCACCATAATTTTTGCGTAATTGGTTTATTTATATTTTGGCATGAGTAGAAAGAACTGTAATTCGAAGGGATAATCAGTCAAGCGAAAAAATCAATTAAAAAAAATGTCAGGTTGTTTCAAATATTACAAAATTTTAATTGTATTTTATCGTCTATGAATTTAATGAAAGGGTCTCTAGGAAATCTCCTGAATATTTTTTTAAAAACTTCCAATTCCTAGAATTCCTGAGAATATCATATAATGGATAGACTGTGGAGAAAACCCAGTGTAAGAAATTTGGTCGTTCCAAACTAAAACTCGCGAGATGTGAAAGAAAGAAGTTTTATTTCAAACTACAGAGTATAACGATTTATTGCTCGGTACGGTTTGGACAACAAATTATATTTCGATGCAAACTCGCGCACTGTTGGATGCTAACTAACTACTCGACAGTGATACCGAGGCTCAGTGGTGAGTTACTTCAAGCGAATGAGAGACGATCTCTCCTATTGCTCTACCTGATAGCAGTGATAAGGAAGGGAATCAGTTGCTCAGGGGGTATTCTAGCAAGATATTCCACATTCAAATCTGAGATTCACTACTGTCCAGAATTCTACGGATGTTCTGAAGAACTCATCGAAAAAATATTTCAGGAATCCATTTGGATACCATTAAAAATTCTATTTCCTCAGAAATTTCTCTAGTTATTCCTCTGGAATATCTTTAGGGATTACCGAACAAAATTTTCAAATGAACTTTGTTACCGGAAATGGTACCAACGGGCAAACATCGGCACAGTTGCATACCGTTAAAATTCTAGGGAATAATTTCTAGGCATTTGGCCTACTTTGATATTTGAAATCTGTCCTATCTCCCTTCCCACTTTTCGCCCGATTCAAAAAGAAAAAAGGCAACACCATATCCGCTGCCGAAGCCGACAACGAATGGGGTAGGAGATAATCGGAAAAAAATCGTGGATCCGAAGAGGTAGCGATGAACTGAGCGGGGAGTCGTGGTCATATAGCCGTCGAGTAAAGACCTGCAAATTATTAAAATTCCCGTAGAAGGCAGTGATCCATACTCACGTGGTACGTGTGATTTGGCCAAGTAGTGCAGACAGTGTTCGTGAGTGGCTTGCAATCATCGAAGGGTTAAATTCCCGGAAAAGGTGTGGGACCGACAAAGAAGCCCTTGCGCGTCGTTAAGTGGTGCCGAGTTTGCCGAGAAGAAGCCTCGACAAGTAGCTAAGCCCTCGTCCTCGTGTTTTACCACTACGGCCACACCGGCTGTTCCCTCTACGAGCCACGATCCGGTCCCGTCTACAAAATCGCAAAGCCCTCGTCCTCGTGCTTGTCCATTGCGGCCACGCCGGCTGTTTCCTCCGCAAATCTACGATCCGGAGTCGCCGAGAAGAAGCCTTGGCGAGTAGAAAGCCCTCGTACTCCAGTTTTATAACTACGGCCACGCTGCCGGCCGTTTTCTCCACGAAGCCACAATCCGGTCCCGTCGATAGCGAACCCGTCGAGAAGAAGAAGCCTCGGTACCGCCGAAAGCCAACCCGAGAAGCAGAATCGTTGGCAAATGTTCACTTCGCGAAGCCAGAATCCGGCCTCGCCGGTAGCCAAACCAACGAGAAGAAGCCGCCGCCTCAAATACCCGCCGAGAAGAAGCCTCGACAAACAGCAAAGCCCTCATCATCGTGTTCAACCTTTCGGCCACGCCGGCTGTTCACTTCGTGAAGCCGAAATCCGATCCCGCCTGAAGGCCAGCCCGCTCATCGAACCCCACCACCCTTGCCTTCGTGCCCAAATAGCAGCCCAGCCGGCTATCGGCGATAATGAACAGTCGTCCAAGGTACGTCACCCGCGCCCATGTCGCCAATGGGCCCCTACGTTTTAATCAGCCGCATCCATTCCTTATCCCTGCCTACTAACCCACTCCTGGCACTATGAATTGGAAAAAAAGTTATATAAAAATGTATTTGAACAGTAAATTTCTTTCATACGCTATCCCTATGCATGTAAGTGCGTCGTTGTCTTGTCCTCTTTCTGCTATTCCCTCGTGAGTCCCTTGAGCAGGTGAGGCAACCCTGAGAACCCCAGTGATCTAGTTTGGGACGTGTGGACGTCCACTGCATAGACGGCGGACGTCACTAGCAGTTACAACTTCAGACATTCAGGGATTCCTTCACAAAATTCTCTGGAAAGGCCTTTGTACATTTCGCCAGAAGTTTCTTAGAAACTCCCCCCATGATTTTTCTAAGTGAAACTATACGAAATTCCTTTCGAAATTAGTGCATGAATTATTTATTGTTGGAAGATTTTTTCCAGAAATTTATTAAAGAATGGAATAGGAAATACTAAAGGAATTTCCGAAAAAAAATCTAGAAACAATTTAAAAGAAATTTTTATAAGAAATTTAAAAGAAACTTCTAGAAGAAAATAATTTACGAATGATGCCTATGAGAATTTATGAATTGGTACTCGAGAAAAAAATCTTAAAGAAATAACCGAAGGTCTTAAGGAAAGTCTTATAAAATTTCCGAAGAAATCTCTGAAGGAGTCCCTGAAAAAAAAATATTCAAGATCATACAAATACGAAAAAGTAGAAGGTTGTATCAGATACACGACCGCAAAATCAATGTAGAATTGCGTATTAGAGTGCAGGACTCAAAACAGTGACAGTGTCTTTAATCATCGAAATGTAGGCAATTAACTGTGTATAACAAGTTTTCAACAGTGCCTAACGAAATTCAATTTTGCAATAGTTTAGTCCATCGATTGATACAAAAATCATCAAAATCGCTTGGAAGATGGCTGAGTTATTGGCGCATACTTCCTGACCACTTTTCATGAAGGTCTCAAATTTGATTCTGTAGAAAGACCCCCTATGTCTTCCTGAAGGACGTATTCTATGCCAATAGCAACGCGTGTCTAATGTATTTTCCCGAAGACTGATTCGATATCTTAATTACTTCGCGACGACTGAAACACGCACTGTACTCGCTTGCTCGATGGCTACTCCAGAAATGCATTTAGAAATTTCTCTCGAAAATCATGTTCATGTTTTCAAATTCCTCCAGGGATTCTTTCACTTTCGAAGAGAATTCCTAAAGCAGTTTCTTAACAAATTTCTGGATAAGTTGCCAAACGATTTTTTGAAAGAATTCCTTGAGGAAGTCCTGGAAAAATTCTTGAGAGAAATTTCGATGAAATTCCATTAATTTCTTTTTAAAGTCTCCGGAGGGATGTCTTGAGAAATTACTGGAAGAATTCCTTAAATATATTCCGAAGATTTTCCTAAAGGAATTTCAGAAGGCATTCCTAAAATAATTTCTGTAGGTATTCCTGAACAATTTTCCGAAGGTTCTTCTAAAAGAGCTTCTAAAGTGATTCGTGAACGATTTTTTCGGAATGATGGAAATGTCTTAAAGATTTAGTTTGCTATTCCGTTCTTTTTTTCTACTAGCATCCCTTTGAAAACAAAATTCAGAAGTGTCTATAGAAAATCATTCGGAAATTCTTCTAGAAAGACCTTCAAAAATTCCTTCATGAGAAATCTTTCGGAAATTATTTTTGGAATTCTCTTGAAAAATCCATTCTTGTCGGAAATTTCTTTCGATTTTTTTAATTCCTTCGCAAAATCCATTAGAATTTTTTTTTGTAAATTCCTTTGGAAATTTGTTTGGAATTCATACGAAAACCCTTCGATAATTCCTTTAAGAATACCTGCGGAAATTGCTTTTGGGCCCTTACCTAGTAAAACTTTGATTTTATGCTAGTTTTATAACACTCTTGAAGAGTGAATTATGGTCTTCAAGAGCGTTATAAAACTTAAAATATTACTTGGGATCGGACCATTGGTGGCTACTTAAATGAAGGCTTCTGAACTTTTTGAACGTATGCTTCCAAGCCCCTTGACTGAAAAATTCCGAGCCTCTTCAAGGGAAGCTTCCTAGCCTCTTTAAGGGAGGCTTCCGTGGGCCTATTGAAAGGCGGCTTTTGAGCCTCTTGAAAGGAAGCTCCAGAGCCTCTTGATAGTAAGCTTCCGATCCTCTTGAAGGGAGGCTTCCGAGTATCTTGAATGGAGATGCTCAGATCTTGAAAGTATACTTCCAAGACTCTTGGAAGAAGAATTTCATGCCTTTTGCAGGGAAGCTTATGAGCCTCTTGAAAGGAGATTTCCGTCCCTCTTAAAGGGAGGCTTCAGAGCCTCTTCAAAGCGGCTTTCGAGCAACTCAAAAAGGGGCTTCTGAGTATCTTGAAAGTACATTTCCAAGCCTCTTGGAAGAAGAATTTCGTGGCTCTTGGAGGGAAGCTTCCGAGCCTCTTGAAGGAAGGCTTCCGATGCTCTCGAAGGGAGGCTTCTGATCCTCTAGGAGTGAGGCTTCCGAGTATCCCGAAGGGAGGCTTCTAACCCCTTTTAATAGTATGCTTCCCAGCCTCTTGAAGAAAGAATTCCGAGCCTCTTTAAAGGAGGCTTCCGAGTCTCTTGGAAAAAGAATCCGGAGCCTCTCGTAGGGGGCCTTCCGAGCATCTTGAAAGTGGAATTCCGAGCCTCTCAAAGGGAAGCTTCCGAGCCTTTTAAAAGAGGCTTCTGAACCTCTTGAAAGTATGCTTTCAAGCCTCTTGAAAGAAGAATTCCGAGCCCCTTTGAAGGAGGCTTCCGAGTCTCTTGGAAAAAGGCTCCGGAGCCTCTCGAAGGGAGCCTTCCGAGCATTTTGTAGGGAGGCTTCAGAGCCTCTGGAACGGCTACTTTCGAGCCACTTGAAAGGAGGCTCCTGACCATCTTGAAAGTATGCTTCCAAGCCTTTCGAAAGAAGAGCTCCGAGCCTGCTGCACCTTTTGGAAAGGCTCCCAAGCCACTTGAAGGGAGGCTTCTGAGCCTCTTAAAAGTAGGCTTCCAAGCCTCTTAAAAGGAGACTTTCAAGCCTTTTGATATGAGGCTACAGAGCCCCTTGGAAGGAAGCTTCCGAGCCTTTTGAAAGTGGGCTTCCGCGCCTCTTGAAAAGAGGCTTCCGAGCCACTCTTATGGAAGCTTCCGAGCCACTTTTAAAGGAGGCTTCCGAACCTGTAAGGAGGCTTCGAGTTGCTTGGATAGAGGGTTCCGAAAAGCGTAGAAGGATGTTTCCAATTCTCTGGCAACAAAGCAACTTAGTTTCTCGGAAAAAAGCCTTCATGCCTCTCAAATGGAGGCTTCCTTACCATCAGACTTAAGGTTTTAGTTCAGAAGTATGTTGTTAACTTATTATTCAGTTTTTTGTTTTGAATAGGTAGATTGCATTGAAGATTTGTATAATTTGTTCATTCAACGTTTTAATGGGTCCACGACGTTAGGCATAAGTACGTTAGGCACAACGGACGATAGCATAATGTATGCTTCGCATAATGGACGTTTTGCATAATTCTGCCTTCTTTACGTCATGTCTTTGGGTCATTTTGTGCATAACGTCCATTATGCCTCACGTATATTATGCCTACCGTACTTATGCCTAACGGGGTATACCCGTATTTCATAGGCTTTGATATACTAATCGCCATACATATTAAGTACAGGAGTTGGATAGAATGATCGGGGCAGGCAAAATTTTGTCAAAATTCAAATAACGCTGTGAAATATCAACCAATTTTCATGATTCTGCCAGGGTTCGACGGGAAAATCGTTCTAGTTTTGGAAAACTAGATCAAATATAAGTCCAAACTGTTGGATACCGTTTAAGGGCATGTCGGCGATCATTTTTTTGGTCGCCTGTATTTTTCCTATGAGTCCCTTTTAAATTTTTTGCAGAACTTTTCGTGAGTTGATTGTTATATTGATGTCACAGATCGGTAAACAAACTTTTTCGAATACATCAATACTCGGGCAAAAGCCATGAACAGAATAACAAAAGATGATATGGATTGGATTGATATAAGAGATAAAAGAACAGGCAACAATATCAAAAATTTGATATTATTGAGCTATTTTCGTCTGCTCGGGTGTGGGTTACAAACTTCATAGTTCAAAGGACATAACAATAAAAATATGGTTGGTTTGGGGGAGGATGGTCTAAAATACACCTATAGGGAAAAAGGCCAAACGTAACCGTTTACATTCATTTGGAACGAATATTTCCAATACAATTTGGCGTTATGTAGGGGGGCATCCATAAATCTTAACGCGTAGAGAAGGAGGGGGGTTGCCTTAAGTGTGACAACTCATACAGAGGGGGGGGGTAAACATGGCCAATTTTTGCGTTTCTTAATCAATGGATCTTCCGTACGAATCTGTTCAGCTTACCATCTCACTGAACATATATCGATCTCATCGCGAAACAAAGAAATAAGGCACCAGTTTCGTCGTTTTTTTTTGTTAACATGCGTGCTCGCTGCTGAAAAACATCACAAAAATAATAAACAAATCAAACTCCTTTTCATTGCTTCATTTTTCGTGAGATAAATATCGGAGCTATGAGATGATGTCCAGGATCAGTAACCCTACTTAGTGCAAAGTTATAAAATTAATGTGCCCTCGCTGTTCTTCTATCCACCCAAAGAAAATTCTTATGAATGTTCAGGGCCAAGGGTCAATATTCTACTCATGGAAAAATACAAATCCGCATTCGGAATATCTCTGGTATCCGGCAGTCTTGCTAAAAATTTGAACCAGTTTTCTAAAACTGGCACAATTTTGCCTGTCCCGAGCATTCTGTCCAACCCCTGTACAAGACAAAGCTCTGATATATAAAAAATACAGAATTATCAAAACTTTGATTGGAATTGTTATACATCCGCCATTATGCTTTCTTCTTCGAGGTACCCTCTAAGGGCCTGCAAAGGAACCCCCAGGGGAGAATTCCCATGTGCCTATATGAATTTATTGAATCCGTAAGAAATAGTTGTAGGAACTCCTGCGAAAATTGAATTTGGAATTATTTCAATTTTTCTGTAAAGAACTGCTTCAACAATTATTTCAGGATTTTCCCAAAGAAGTTCTTAAAGTAATTTCTTGAGAAATAGCTTCCAAAACTCTAGGAACAAATTCTTGGAATGCTTTTGAAATTTATTTTTTGGTTGGTCACGTGCCTCATCGTGCTCCATCTTAACTCCGCCAGTGATTAAAAAAAATCTCAGAACAGTTCTGGCTATGTATTTAAATTTCAGGAAAAATATTCAATTTGGTGGGTTATATGTCCCATCGTGTCCAAGCTTAACTTGACCAGTGGTAAAATGTCTCGGTTTCCCTGGTCGTAAAAGTATGGACGTTTCAGTAAATTTGGCACCATCACATAGAGCATAGACAGAGTCATAGGCTTTTCCAGAGGTGTCTAAACAAATGGTCTCCAAATTCTTCTAACCTAAATCTAATTGACGTACTTAAAGGATCTGGATCTTTAGGTCAACTACATACATCCAGTTAGTTATCGTAAAACGTTCACCCTATCAAGTACAAAAATGAATTAAATTGTTCCAAAGCCATTATTATGCCTGTTTCCACTGAAGCATGATGATTCTGCGCGAATCACAGCAGAATGTGGACATTTTTTAGGGCACTAACCAGACAATCCAGACTGTTTCCAGTTGGTATGACTAGAGCTTTGCGTAGGATAGCAGAAGAATTCATGCAAAGCTGATCCACACTTCCAGAAACAAAGCTTCCGAGTGGAACAATTCTGCAATCTGCAATTCAATTTCCTTCCGCGGTGCTAATGCTACGTGAAACAATGTTCTGCTCGCCAGCGAGACCGCGTTCATTGCAGATCCATCAGCATATGAAATCCATACGCGAAATCCGCACCTAGGGTTTGGGAAAGCATTTTCCACTCTGTTTTTACCATTTCAGATTCTATACAAAACTATTCCGAGACTGCGATGATTGTGTTCCGAAAACAGGAAAAACGAGAGCAGATATATAGCTGGCTACAGTCAAAATATCCAACGAACACTCACGCTGCTTGCGGAAAACCAAATCCAGATGTAGGATCACTTCATGCAGCAAGAGGGAGCAAGGCTTGGCACATAGCTTCACTTCACATATAAATTCGGAAACCGACGAGGCACGTAGAGTTTTCTGTTCGCTCGGTATTTTTTTCCATCTCGCCAGCCAGGCCGGCCAGCCCGACCGCCTTGCCGTTTCAACCGCCCAATCCACGCCAGAAGCAATTCAAACACGTGGAGGTTTGAGAGAATTTCAAGCTTAAATGAAACCGTAATTAGGCGTGGAGCTGCGACGACGACGACGACTACGGTGGCGGGCTGGCGGTCGAACGCGCGGGAAACTAGCGGAAGGATTTAAACATCGCACCGAAGCAGCTTGTGCGAGTGTGGCTTAGCGCGCTCTGCCGGGGCCGTGACCGATTGGAGATCGTTGCCGGTGCAGCATCAGTAGTGATGATAATGACGATGGTGGTGAGATGGAGGAAGAGGATTTTTTTCAGTCAGTCGAAGATATACGTGTGGCAAGAGGATTGAAAGTAAATAATGCTGAAGATATTTGAATGGATGTGGGGGCAGGGCGGGGCGGACTCGGCAGGAACGAAAGGGGTTTGTTTGCTTGATTCTGTTGGGCTGATGAACTAGATCTCGCTCTTCAGGGCTAACGAGGTTCGATGGCGTGGAGAGATATGGGGAAGGCAAGAAGGAAAGGAAGCTGCTACTCATTTCACGCTGATTTGAAAAGAGTTTTTGCTGAGATTTGTTTGATTTGATTTCGGTTTCCTTTCTTTTCAGAAATGAGAATAGCACTTTGATGGGATTGCAGTTGAGTCGATCTCCAGAGTCAATAAAACGTGTTTTAGTGTTCTTGTCGAAGTGGGTTTCTGTGAAACCTTTGAATTTATAGTTGAGTGAAATTTGAACTTTTGTGTTTTGGTAGCAGTTTAATGGGAAGCCTTTCATTCCATTGTTTATGTGCGCTATGAGGATACAGAATGACAATTTAATTAACGCAGGATGATTAACATATGTTTGTTAAAATAGTTAAATAATCATAGGAACCATTTAAACTGAAGTGTCCATAGCTTTAAGCTTTTTTAAATCGTTGATTTAGTTTAATTTTCTTAAATTTTTGTAAGTTTTCGAATAATTAAAGTTTCGCTTTCCAACATTTTCAAAATTAATACAAAGTCTTAAAAACTAAAAGTCTTTAAACGAAAAGTCTTTAAAACTAAAAAGTCTTTAAATTTCTTAGTAACTGTCCCATTTTATCCCCATTTTATTACCCAAGTGCATGTTTTTGTTATTGTGATGACCATTATAGTTATTTGATGGGGAATTACTCACTGCGCCTGTCAATGACTATAACAGTCCTCCATCTGTAACAATAACATATTGAATTGTATCGAAGTTTTTCACCATATTTTATTGAAATAAAGACATCCTCATTGTTTGTTTACCCTTCCATTTCATAGAAATCATGAAACAAACAAGGAAATGTCGTTGACATGGAATGTCACGTTCAATCAATTTAAAAGTGTACAACAATGTCGCGTCGAACGATAAAAAGCAAAAGTTTTCCCATAAGAACAGCAGCAGATAATGAAGATGTTGTATAAAAGATGTATATCTTTTCATCAAGGCAAGAGAGAATATGTAGTAAAAAAAATCAAGCCAGAATGAAATAAAACAAGAATGTTGAAAACTATCGTTACGTCTGCCGCCTGCGCCTGTCTCCGCCCGATTGCGGTTGCCAGAATCTCGGTAACTGGTTTCTCGTTGACAATCTTCCATTCTTCTACGAACCCATCCACAGAAAGGTAGTGGTGGATAACAACCACACCGTCTTCGTCAGTTCGGTGCGAGTGACCCAAAACTGAACCGGCTGGCTTAGAACGGACGGCATCAGAACCAACGACGGCTCGCTCTATCTCTGCGCAGGGAAATAAATTGGAGTTTTGATGTGCCGTACCACACACATGGTCCCCTAACAGTGTGCAGTGGATTAAGCCATGAGGTCTCGGCTCGACTACGGCTGACGGGCGAAGCTGTGCTGCTGCACCGGCGATGGCCGAAAGTAGGAGGTTTGTTGTGGTTTAAAATTTTATAAAGGCTGGGCCTCTTTTTCGGTGAATATTTTAACCTCTTCATTATTGCGGAGGCCCAGCGGTGGTTTAGTTAGACGGCAGGCCCCGTATGTGGTTAAACCGACCTAATATCTGCGGGGTTCCCCGACGGGCAAATAAATATACCCGGCGTTGCTGCCGTTTGGGGGATTGAATTACCTTTTTTGTAGAAGGGACCTTCTTGGTTTGATACGTGCAGAGAATGCAGTTTTGGCACAAGGCTCTTCATTTTTGGACTGAGAGGTTATTTAATACCACTATAGTGGTTAGGAATATAACCATTAGTGCAAGCAATTGTATCTTTTCGCCAAAAAAAGTTCAACTGATTCAATCATTCTGAAAACATGTGTACTATGTGTTACGAGGGTAATATCATTGGATTTGCTCATCCATGGGCATTTTATTATTATTTCGCGACTGAATTGATATAGTGTAACCATACCCTTAGTGGAGGCAGCACCAATAGTGGCGGTAGTGGAGTTTTATTGAAATTTTTCGTAATTATACTCGTCACGATGGTTTCAGTTGAGGCGTTATCTTGTTAAATGCAACTTATCCCAAGATTTCGCTTGAAAACAATTCAAAACAATGATTTTCCTTAACAAAATTGTACTGTACCAATAGTGGTGAGTTTCATAAGAAATCAATGGATAGCACCACTATGGGAACCAAAATTATTTTTTACCACCACTAAACGGACAGTGTAGGGGGAGATCCCTCAGTGCCGGACACATAAGCAATTTAACGAAAAATTAATTATCCGGATTATGTTTGCTTGTATACCATGTACAAAAAATATGATGATTCGAACGAAATATGATATGAAAATATGATGATGAACGAACTGTATTTGATCATTTGAACACGTTTTTCGACGATATATTTTGATGATGAATTTTGGTGAACATTTTCACGGTTCAGAAAAGTGTCCCAAAAAGTTCCGGACACTATTGCATCATGTTCAAATTTGACCAAGTTCCTGTTACATGAGTGAAAACATCATTTAGAATAGTAATATTTTTCACTTGCTTCAAGTTGTAGATATATACACGTATTAGTAGCGCTTATTTGATTCTCCAACTCAATTTCTTACATCCTACTCAAATTTCCCTCCATTTTCAATGACATCTTCAAAACTTATTTCTGCCTATTTCTGTGGCTTTCTGATACCTCAGCAATGAAAAACATTTGAATTGATGTAAGTTTAACAAAACATGGCAAAGAATGGCTATTTTATCACATGAATAAACTCACTGTCCGGACCCGAAGGACAGTTAGCGGGTACAGAAATTGATATTGCACCAAAAAATAGGAAACTGTTCCGTTTTGCATCTCACTGAACATATATTTATCTCATCGCTAAACAAAGAAATATACACAGCAAAAATATTTGTAAAACACGACGACGTAATAAGCACGATGTAATAAAAAAGCGATGTAAATGCAAAAAAAAGATACAAAATTACATCGATTTTATGTGATTTCACATCGCCTACAAATTACACAGGAATAAAAATCTCATTTGGCATAACGTTACTTTCGTGTAATATTAACATACATAAAATGGCAATATTACACAGAAACAGGTGCAACCAACTGGTTCCGATATGCGTGTGTATTATTACACAAATTTTATGTGATATTGCGCCGAATGATGATACAATATTAAATCTGACTGCACTTCCCAATCTCAGCCCGCGACAGCGAAATCGGTTGAGGTGCCATTTTAAAATTGTGTTTGTCGCAAGCGCATCGTGCCAGATTTTTTAATTTTTAGAAAAGATACCAGCCGAAAAAGTTTTAATAGTAAACACTCTTTATTAGCAAATGCGTGTGGGGCACTACAGGATGTAATATAAATTATATTTTGCTTAAATTAACTTATGATTGATTTTTTCAATTTCTGTTTCAGGCTTGCAGTTCCATATTGCAGAATGACAACGAAAAACAACAATTTGCCAGGAATCAACTGGTTGTTGAATAATACGGCGATGAATTTCGTTCGAAATATGGAACTGATGCCGGAAGAGCTCTATCGATAAATTCCTGGAGTGGAAAGGATATCAATTCTCGGTGAGAGTGTATGGACGGCCTATTTACTGATTAGTGCACCATGGGTTATTGATTGCCCTGCTCCGGTCTGGTAAGTAAACAGTCAAATTTTCTGAGACAAAATCCAAACATAGTAAAAAAGAAAAAATAACGTTTGCAGACAATTTTGATTTTAATTTGTCCAGGAAATTTATTGAATACATGTGATTGAAACTTGACCAGGCCAAGTTTGAAGAACATTTTAATATTGCCTGCTAGTAATAGAACCTAAGTTAATTCTATGGGAAATCTCGTTACATGGCTAGAAAAGAGTTGTCCTTTGTGATTTTCATGTTTGGCCATTTCCGCTTCAATTTATAAAATCAATACGGAGTATTACAATTTACTAATTTAATTTTCTAAAATTTCAGCTGAGGTCTCATTCTACTGCCCTTGTATGAGGAAAAGAATTTGCAACAAAGCTAAATTGTTATTGCAGCAAGATGCAATGTATCGGGGAACACGAGTAACTGGTAAGAACTAAAACCGAATTTGATCTTTCGGGAAGCGTATGAGGAGGTGGAAAATTTCTCGGAAACCGAACCGGTATTTCAAACAAAATTCACTCGGAATCATTTTCAATTCCGTACAGAATTCTTTTGAAATTCTGTATCGAATCCTTTCGGAATTCAAGTCTAAAACCCCGTATGCAATGCAGCGGAACGGCGTCGGAAACGGCAAGGTTTGAAGATAGCCCATATATTTTCTGACAAATTTTCCGTTTCCGTCGCCGATTCACTGGTATTGCGTTTGGGCCTTAATTCTTTTCAAATTCCGAACTGAATTCTGTAGAAATTCCGAGCTGAATCCTTTTGGGATTCCGAACCGAATCCTTTTGGGATTCCGAACCGATTATTTTTGGGATTTCAAACCGAATCCTTTTGAGATTCTGATTCGTTTGGGAATTCAAACCGAATCCATTTGGAATTCTGAATCGTATCCTTTGAGGATTCTAAACCAAAGGCTTTTTCAATTCTAAACTGAACTAGTTTGAATTTCGAACTGCATTTTTTTGGATTCCAAACCGATTCCATCAATAAATTATCTCGCTTATCATAAACATATCATCTTCCTCTTTTTATCGCACTATGTCCTCTATTGGGTCATTGTCGCTCGCTGCTTATTTTTCACCTAGCACTTCCACAGTCATTAACTGCGAAGTTTTTAAGCCACGTTACCATTCGTATATCATGCTGTTGATACGATGATTCTATTTATGACCAAGGAAGTCGAGAAAATTTCTACTAAAAAATTGCCACGACCGGACCGGAAATCAAACCCAGCCACCTTCAGCATCTTTGTAGACGCGCATCTTATTGCACGGTTAAGGAAGACCTTTAAATATACATACAAAAAGGTTTTTTATGTCGCTCCTTGTAACGCGTTATTTAAAAAAAAAACCGTAAAAAATTAATCCTTTGGTGGGACTTACAAAATGTAATAATATGTTGGTGGCTACTGGGAACTTGAAGAAAAAAAACTTGTAATTTATAATGGACGTGGCTTCTACTTATTTGTTTGCTAGGTGTTGTTAGGTCATAATACGGTAGTGTGAATCGTGATATGGTACATGGTCTTTGTGATATGAAACCAGGAATGTGTTCCGAGCTATGCTCAAACTCTTCCAAGAATTTCCTGAAGTAAGGCTTTGAGATCTATACGTGTAACAAAAGATCTATCCGCCTGTTTCAAATATGGTAGGGGGAATGACGGCTTTGGCAGGTTTTGTTCTATTATTGTCAGGGGGGTTTTTGTTGACCAAATTTTATGAAATTTGGTCACAATATTCTTTGATATGCAAAGAATGTTTGGGCCAAATTTGAGCATAATTAGTTATAGAAAACCCCCCTGACAATAATAGAAAAATCCTGCCAAAGCCGTAATTTCCCCTACATGCTTTTTGTGGCTCATAGAATAGATTGTAATCAAAGCATAAGTTCTTGGTCATCCAAAAAATCCTTAAGGAAGGCCTTCACACGCGTAACCAAAGGACTATCAACCAGTTTCAAATATATTACATGCTCATTGCGCTTCTTAGAATAGTCGGTGTTCACAGTATATGTTCTGGGTCTCCAAAAACCCCTGGAGTAAGGCTTCGGTCATCCAAAAAATCCCTGGAATAAGATCTTATGGTCTGCTAACGTTACCAATGGTCTATCGTGCAAATTCAAAAACGGTACATGCTCTCTATGGCGCTTAGCATATAATGCTTTCACAGTATATGTTCCGGGTCATCCAATAAATTTCATCCAATGACCTTTTCTTAAAACATGTTTGCATTCCAAGTAGTTCTTGTTGCTGTCAATGATTCCAGCTAGTCTACGAACTCCATATAATCAAGGTCTTCAACCTCAGTAATGAAATTGAAAAATAAACTGCGTGACCCTTCTTGGTGTATGATGGTATTACAAGTAGTTCTTGTTGTTGTCGTGAGCTCCAGGTAGTCTACGAACTCCATAGATTCAAGGTCTGTGGATCAACCTCCGTAATGAAGGCAGTTATCGAAGAATAAACAAGTTGTGTGACCCCTTCTTGGCATATGTTTGTTTTTCATGTAGTTCTTGTTGTTGTCGTGAGTTCCAGGTAGTCTACGAAATCCTTATAGTCAAAGTCTTCGGATCAATCTCCTTAATGGAGGCAGTTATCGAAGAATAAACAAGTTGCGTGACCCTTTCTTGGTATTCCAAGTAATTCTTGTTATTTTCGTGGACTCCAGATAGTCTACGAACTGCATAGAGTCAAGGTCTGGGGATCGACCTCAGTAACGGAGGCAGTTATGAAAGAATAAACAAGTTGTGTGACGCCTTCATGGTATTTGTTTGTATTCTAAGTGGTTCTTATTGTTGTCATTGGTTCCAGGTAGTCTACGAACTCCATAGAGTCAAGGTCTTCGGATCAATCTCCGTAATGGAGGCAATTATCAAAGAATAAACAAGTTGCTCGACCCCTTCTTGGTATATATTTGTATTCCAAGTAGTTCTTGTTGTTGTCGTGAGCTCCAGGTAGTCTACGAACTCCATAGAGTCAAGGTCTCATAGAAGAATTCGCATCACAATCTTTGAAAGATTTTATCTGGAATCCAGGTAAGATTCATGTCGGAATCTCAGAAGGATTCATCTGGAATATCGGAAGGATTGTCATCGGAAGCCCGGAAAGATTCTCCTCGGAAACCAGGAAAGATTCTCCTCTGCATCCCGAAAGGATTCTCCTCGAAAAGCCAGAAAGATTCTCCTTGGGTTCCCGGAAGTAAGTATACTCTTTACTCGGATACTCGGAATACCTGAAGAATTCATCCAAGAATCGCGGAAGAACTTTTTTCAAACTCTGTGCAGGAATTGTTCTTCGAATCCCAGTTTCAATTAAGGTATTCTAGAGGCATGCTTGTATCATCTGGAGGAAGTATTGTTCTCCAAATCCTGGCTTGAATAAAGGGATTCTCGTTCAATCCGGAAGTCTTGAATTGAATCCCATCCCCAGAAGCGAAGTCCCAGACGGTTTGATTTCGGAATTCCAGAATGATTCCGTTCGGAACTCCACCGGGTTCCAACCTGAAATGCAAAAAGTTTCTGTTCTGTATGTCAAAACTAAGGATTCCGTTCATTATGTCAAATGGATTCCGTTCGAAATTCCAAAAGGATTCCACCTGCAGCGTTACCATAACAGCTTGGAATCCTCCAGAAATTTCTAATAAATTTCCCAGGGACTGCGACAGAAATCTTTTTGCTCTTGAAGTTTCCTATTTCGAAGATGATCCGACTGCATATTATACCATTAAACTCGTTTCATGTTTGACTGTAGCCAACTTTCTTTTCAGTAATGTTGCAGTGCCAAAAACGTTTACGGGCTGCCAGCAGCTGCTGCTCAGGATACCCTTTACCACATACTCCAGTCGGTCAAGACATGGACTGGACATTGAATACTAGCCAGAGTTCCTTCCGCTGATGTGCAACCTAACGGTGAACCTGCAGAATGAATTTGTCGGTACATTGAAGAGAATATTTGTTATAGCTTAGTATTTCCGTATTTCGTAATTACAGATGCGATAAACGAAACAAATTTATATGTTTTAAACAAATATCGAATAAATGAAAGAAAACCAAAACAAAAACTCAAGTGCAAAGTAAATTTCATTAATGTCAAATATGTATACGTCGTACTTTTTTACATCCATTCGTTCACATTGCTCCAATTACGTCGTCTGATTTATTACATCGGAAAAATATTACATCGTTTATGTTTATTACACCGAAAGCTATCGAGTACATCGTGTAATGTAATATTAAACAACCGATGGATTCAGTTGGTTGCAGCGGTTTCGATGTAATATTCAACAACTTTTTTTTGCTGTGTAGCACCATTTCGTCGCTTATTTTTGCTAACATACGTGCTCACTGGTGAAAACAATCACAAAAATTCTCGGGGATGACAAGCTACGCCATCTTTGTCACATCTTTTCTGAATCACCAATACGAGTGCCCTGCGAATGCAACATAAACAATTGCGAGGGTGAAAATGATATAAAACGAACAAAGGCATAGACAGTACTTTGTGCAACTAGCATTCTAAATAATTAAGCAAATAAGTTGAACATTCTTAAGTTTGAAGCATGGAATCGAGTGTGAAATTGTTTTAATTGATAATTCGCTAAATTTTTCTCTATTTTCTCTATGTTTCATTATTGGGGGGTATGGGCGTTTTGCATCATATTCTCCTGTAAAAACGTAAACATTCAACATTCACGCACATACTATTACAAATTAAATCAGTATTGGGGTAATTTGACACTGGGGCACGACTGGGGGATAAATTTATCCCCAAAAAAATAACGAACAGGCAAACCTGTCAAAATCCATAGTAAAAAAAATGGATGTCGCTCCTCTGCAAAAATTAGAAACAAACCAAATTCCTTTTCATTGCTTTGTTTTTGATGGGGGCTTTGGGACAGAATGTCGAAAGACAAAAGGTCGAAGGACAAAAGGTCGAAGAGACAAAAGGTCGATGGGACAAAAGGTCGAAGGGACAAAAGGTCGAAAGGACAAAAGGACGACGGGACAAAAGGTCGAGGGGACAAAACGTCGACGGGACAAAACGTCGACGGGACAAAAGGTCGAAGGGACAAAAAGTAGAATGGACAAAAGGTCAAATGAAAAATACTAAATATACGACAAGATTGAAAACATGTTTCTGAAAAAAATCTAGCTGATTACATTTCCTAGAGATTTCTCCTTCTTTATATCATGGGCAGTTCTTAACCCAATTTTCAGTGAATATTCAGCAGCCAGGGCGAGCATTGTATGATTTTGATTAGTTCTCGGGACGAGAACTGGAAAATTAATGCTTGTTAGATCGTGCTCTTGTAACACGTGTAGCTTCGAGTACATGTTTGAGTGAAATACGATGGTTTTGGTATCTTTGATTCAGTGTCGTATAATTAATTATTTCGCCTACGCGACTTCCTATACATTCCGATGTCGATCATGGAGAATCAGAAGATTGTCAGTCTCTTGTATGAATGTGTGTCGAATTCATTTTCCACTCATCATCATGTATTAGATGGGGATTGGTTTTAAATAAGAAATAAACACTGAAGCATGTACACAAAGACTGACCTTAAGCCGTACATAACAGTTTACATTACGCACATTATTCGGTGATTCAACCGTACGAATAATTTTAATTAACACTCAAACATGCGTGATGTTGTATTTTGTACAACATTAACGAAAAAATCTCTCTCATGGTACACAGCATGAAAGATCCTGCATTAGTGTTCCAGGATATAATCACGATTGTGTATATGCAAGCACTCGGAGTATTCGAGAGACGGGTGCTTAGGACCACCTTTGGCGGTGTACAAAAAGACTACGCTCTACGGCGAACCCAGTATCCAGAAGGTAGCTAAAGCCGGAAGGATACGATAAGCAGGGCATGTAGCAAGAATTCCGGACAACTACCCTGCAAAGATGGTGTTCGCTTCCGATTCGGCAGGTACGAGACGGCGTGGAGCACAGCGAGTGAGGTGGGCAGACCAAGTGTAAAACGACTTGGCGAGCATGGGGCGCATTCATGGATGGAGAGATGCGGCCTCGAACTGTGAGTTAACGTCGTTGCCGACCGGACTTTGTGGAATTCCATCGACGTTCCCATCGGTGTCAGCATTTTGGAGTTGGCAACATCGAGGCGCATCAGCAGAACCAGGCGAACGATATCGAGGGCGATCATCGAACCTGCACCTACCGAGGCGGTGCAGACTCAGCATACTTGTAATGTAGTTAAGTTGAGAATAATAAATCAGTTGGTTGTGAACAGTGAAGGTAGTGAGACGTTTAAGTTTTCCGTATTCTCGAATTATTAACTCGTGTATTGTGGCGTCAAATTGTTAATTCAGTGGTTTCTGTTTAGATGTAAACTAAATAAATGAATGAATGTGCTTATGCATATTGCATATTAGTGGTAGAGTTTTGTGTGGAAATTAGAGGTTGTGGGTTCAAGTCAAGATTGGGCCATCGTTCTCACGAACAGTCTGTAGGTCGGCTATCTGAATCGCTCAAAAAGGTGTCTTATATTACATTTTCCTTGTGCTGAATTTGTTGAAAACACGGGCCAACCTGACCCTATAGTGTCACCCCCAATGACGGTACTTACATCATAGTTTTCCTTTGTCATTCATTTATTTAGTTAACATCTAAACAGATAACACTGAATCAACAATTTGACGCCACAATGCACGGTTCGAGGCCGCATCTCTCCATCCTCGGATACGCCCACGCTCGCCAAGTCGTTCTGCACCTGGTCTGCCCATCTCGCTCGCTGCGCTCCACGCCGTCTCGTACCTGCCGGATCGGAAGCGAACACCATCTTTGCAGGGTTGCAGTCCAGCATTCTTGCAACATGTCCTGCTCATCGTACCCTTCCGGCTTTAGCTACCTTCTGGATACTGGGTTCGCCGTAGAGTTGGGCGAGCTCATGATTCATTCTTCGCCGCCACACACCGTCTTCTTGCACAACGCCAAAGATGGTCCTAAGCACCCGTCTCTCGAATACTCCGAGTGCTTGCAAGTCCTCCTCGAGCATTGTCCATGTTTCATGTCCGTAGAGGACTACCGGTCTTATTAACGTCTTGTACATGACACATTTGGTGCGGTGGCGAATCTTTTTGACCGCGGTTTCTTCTGGAGCCCGTAGAAGGCCCGACTTTCATAGATGATGCGCCTTCGTATTTCACGACTGACATTGTTATCAGCCGTTAGCAAGGATCCGAGGTAGACGAATTCCTCGACCACCTCGAAGGTATCCTCGTCTATCGTAACACTGCTTCCCAGGTGGGCCCTGTCGCGCTCGGTTCGGCCCACAAGCATGTACTTTGTCTTTGACGCATTCACCACCAGTCCAATTTTTGTTGCTTCACGTTTCAGGCGGGTGTACAGGTCTGCCATCTTTGCAAATGTTCGGCCGACAATGTCCATGTCATCCGCGAAACAAATAAATTGACTGGATCTGTTGAAAATCGTACCCCGGCTTTCCACATGACACCTTCTAGCGCAATGTTGAACAACAGGCACGAAAATCCATCACCTTGTCTTAGTCCCCGGCGCGATTCGAACGAACTGGAGTGTTCGCCCGAAATCTTCACACAGTTTTGCACACCATCCACCGTTGCTTTGATCAGTCTGGTAAGCTTCCCAGGGAAGCTGTTCTCGTCCATAATTTTCCATAGCTCTACGCGGTCTATACTGTCGTATGCCGCTTTGAAATCAACGAACAGATGGTGCGTTGGGACCTGGTATTCACGGCATTTTGAAGGATTTGCCGTACAGTAAAGATCTGATCCGTTGTCGAGCGGCCGTCAACGAAGCCGGCTTAATAACTTCCCACGAACTCGTTCACTAATGGTGACAGGCGACGGAAGATGATCTGGGATATCACTTTGTAGGCGGCGGCATTAAGGGCGATGGTGATCACTCGAAAGTTCTCACACTCCAGTTTGTCGCCTTTCTTGTAGATGGGGCATCTAACCCCTACCTTCCACTCCTCCGGTAGCTGTTCGGTTTCCCAGATTCTGACTATCAGTTTGTGCAGGCAAGTGGGCAGCTTTTCCGGGGCTACCTTGATGAGGTCAGCTCCGATACCATCCTTACCAGCTGCTTTATTGGTCTTTAGCTGTTGGATGGCATCCTTAACTTCCTTCAAGGTAGGGGCTGGTTGGCTTCCATCGTCCGTTGAATTGACGTAGTCATCTCCTCCACAGCCTTGACTTTCACTGCCTGTACTCTCAGCGCCATTCAAATCTTCCTCGTTATGCTGCTTCCACCTTTCGATCACCACACGTTCGTCCGTCAAGATGCTCCCATCCTTATCCCGGCACATTTCGGCTCGCGGCATGAAGCCTTTGCGGGATGCATTGAGCTTCTGGTAGAACATGGTGTTTCTTGAGAACGGCACAGCTGTTCCATCTCCTCACACTCCGCTTTTCCAGGTGTTCTTTCTCCTGAGAAAGGCGGGTCTGCTGTCTCCGCTTCCGTCTATAACGTTCCACGTTCTGCCGGGTACCTTGCTGCATCGAACCAATCGTTCCGTCGACTTCGACTTATATACCCGACGTTGTTCTCCGCTGCGTCATTAATGGCTGCTTTGACTGTATTCCAGCAGTCTTCAAGAGGGGCCCCATCGAGCTCACCCTCTTCCGGCAACGCTGCCTCGAGATGCTGCGTGTATGCAGTGGCGACATCAGGTTGCTTCAGTCGCTCTAGGTCGTACCGCGGCGGTCGTCGGTACCGAACATTGTTGATAACGGATAGTTTTGGGCGCAGTTAAACCATCACCAGATAGTGGTCAGAGTCGATGTTAGCGCCACGATATGTCCTGACGTCGGTAATGTCGGAGAAGTGCCTTCCATCGATCAGAACGTGGTCGATTTGTGATTCTGTCTGCAGTGGTGATCTCCAGGTGTACCGATACGGAAGGCTGTGTTGAAAGTAGGTGCTGCGAATGGCCAAATTCTTGGAGGCAGCGAAATCATTTAGTCGTAGGCCGTTTTCGTTCGGTGTGCGCTGAACTTCCCAATAGTCGGTCTACGCCCTTTTCAAATGTTGGTCTAGAATTTACAAAATTTCTTCATCACTTTTTTTTATTCCCTCCAGGGACTCCGTCGGACAATCTGCTGGAAAGCCCTTAGTTAATTCACCTAAAAATTCATTCGGAGCCTCCCTTTTTAATTTTTAGTAAAACCGGTACTGCGTTACTTTGCACATATTAATACAATTTCTTAGCGGTAACTCCGTGCACTCAGTCTAGAAACGTTTTACTCAATCCTCAATTTTTCATTCTTTTCTGTTTGAATAATCCACTCCACGTACATTTAACAGCTATTCTCAGACAATCATCAGTCACTAAATAAAAACTGTTTTCACATCGGCATTCTTTCCCATTTGGATTGCTTTTTATTGCATTTAAATGGATTTAGTTTTATTTCATTTGATTATAGGTGGAATGCGGCCACATAATTGTTGTGCTATCACTTTCAGATTATTACAGTATTTAAAACAAGAAATAGCAATATTACTTTCATACAGTGATAGACCGTGTGGAGATTTCAATTGTCCTGTAGGGAGATTGCATAATTTGTGTGACAAAACCCACAAAACCAAAAAAACGCTCTGTAAGTCCAGATGCCTACCAATCAGGCATCTGACGGCTGGAATCGCAACGCTAGACCAAATAAACTCGTTCAGATCTGAGTTATATTTTTTATCCGGTGTTTATCCGGTTTTATCAAGTGAAGTTTTTGAAGGGATGTGTTGTTGTTGATCATATTTAAGTGGTCCGCATCTTTCGGTTTGCTATCTAAGTGCTATGCAATAGCTTAAAACTATCGGCCAAGTGAAGTCGCGAAACAATAAATTGTTATACCCATGGCACCCGAAGTTACGCGTATATAAGCTGTGTATGATCTACAAGCCAAACATCAGTTTTTTCGAAATCTGATTGCCATCACCGCTTTGCGCCCTTCAGTAGTTTCATCAAACGGACTTACACGTTGGTAGCTGTTGATGTGTGTGAAGCAATGCATCAGATGTTTGATCAAATTCATGTAGTCATTTCATCCAAAATCGACAAATACATGAAGGATTTGGATAAGCTGTATTGAAACACGGATATCTTTACTTCGGAGCGACTGTATCTGCAAAGTGAATTCACTAATACAAAGAGTGGATGGAATACGTTCGGATGCTGCTGTGCTCGATGATAAACGACGAAGTGTAAACAAAGCCAAGGAGTTAATTATAACTGGTATCCCTCACTACGTGAATGAAGATTTGACTGCAATCTTTCTAAACATCGCCAATCATCTGGGATATGGAAACAAGGATGTTCCAATTGTTGAGCTGCAACGTCCTCGCTGAATTCCATACCTATGACATCTTCAATCGTCTGCCGTTTCGCGCTCAGTAGCAGCAGGAAACACTTCTTCCGTCGCTATCTATCAAAGCTATCTCTTAGCCTGGCTGACATTGGATACACCAAGGACAATCGTCATGATAGTGGTAGTCGGATTTTCATCAATGAGGTGTTATCCAATAGACAATGGAACATAAGAAAGTTTGCAAAAAAGTTGGAAAAGCTGGCCGCATACAAAAAGTATTCCTGAGGGATGGCGTAATATTCGTGAAAATTGGAGAACATACTTCTGCTGTTCCATGTTACTCCAAGCAATCACTTCTGGAAAAGCTAAACCCTTCCGCTTAAGCTTCTCTTTCCTTCCTACTTTTCCCATCACGCCTTTCCTATTTTCCCATGACTTCTTCCCCTCCTGAAAGTTGTATTATGTATTATTTTCCTCTCCTTGATAATTTCTATACATCCTGACCAACATCTCCTGTGCAACCCATCCTCATGCTTCTCTCTGATTGTTCCTTCCTGAAAGTCTACCATATCAATGGTTACCCATTATCGTTGATGCTGTTGCTAAGCCTCTTGTTCGACCATTTGGGTTGCTGTTGCTGCTGTTGGACTGATGATGTTGCTGATTTTAACGTTTGGGTTGCCGTTGCTGTTATTGGATTCGTGTTCTCTACATTTTTCTGTGAATTGCCGCAAGTTCGTCTGTCGCCATCGATTTTCTGTTGTACCCTCTGGATTGCTTGCTGCCGTTTGATTGGTGTTTTCTTGCTGTCAATGGACTTTAGTGCTTCAAAATTGAATGACATGGCCAGGGCCATGCTGTTGATGCTGTTAAAGTTATTTCAAAAATCTATTTGCCATCTTACCGTTAGATGATGACCACCAAATCATATGTTTTATGCCATACGCTCAATGTTGTTTTTCATAGTATTTAGATTTAACTGTTGCTGTGCCATAGTATTAAGTGCGTCTTCATTCGACTCTCGGTTTGGTTCTCGTTTATTTTTCGATGGTGTTCTTCTTCTTCTTCAATGGCTCTACATTCCAACTGGAACTTGGCCTAGCTTTTTCACCTTAGTATTCTATTAGCATTTCCTCAGTTAGTAATTGAAAGCTTTTCTATGCCCGCCATTGCATGAGTATGTATCTTGTGTGGCAAGTACAATGGATACATTATGCCCAGGGTGTCGAGAATGTTTCCAACCCGAAAACATCCTAGACCGGACCGAGAATCGAACTCGCCATCTCCGGATTGGCAATCCTACGCCTTTGCTCGCAAGGCTACTGGAGACCCCTAATGGTTCGATGGTGTACTACTATCTGATTATGGATAACAGGCCGAATAGCAATACCCCTTCGAATAGTATCATATCTAGAGCGGTGTTGAATTCTATTTTTAGGACAGATCATTTGAACATATGTCATATCAATGTTCAAAGTTTGTGTGCTCGTGGGTTCTCTAAATTTGAAGAATTGAAGTCGGTATTTGTCGATAGTAAAGCAGACATCGTGTGTATGTCTGAAACATGGTTTAACGAAACGATAAATGATGCAATGATTCGTATTGATGGTTACAACATAATTCGTAATGACCGGAACCGCCATGGCGGAGGATTATGCGTCTACTTCAGAACAAACTTATGCTTAAAACTTTTAAAACAATCAGAATATGAAGGTTCTGTTACCACTGAATATCTTCTTCTGGAGATCAACTCTGGTCGTGACAAATTCCTTCACGGAGTTTACTACAATCCACCGAATAGCGACTGTAGTGAGTTGGTAATACAAGTCATATTATAGGTGATTTTAATACTGATTTGAATAAACGTACATCTAAAAGTGCCAGATTTTTAGATCACTTTCAGTATCTACATCAGGAAATATTTCCATTGAAGTTCCGCAAATTCAAAAAGAACCCGTGGTTTACTGAAAACATAGAGAAAGCTATAATTGAACGAGATTTAGCATATAGAAATTGGAAATCCAGTCATCTGGAAGCAGACAACCGACTTTTTAAAACTCTTAGAAATAGAGTAACCTGTTTAATCAGAAACGCCAAGAACATTTACAACAATCAACGAATTAATACAAATGTATCGAGTAAACAGCTGTGGAGAAATGTGAAAAATCTCGGCATATCTAATGTAAAGCAATACACTGTTAGTTGTGAATCAACTGCCGACGAAATTAATAATTATTTCTCGGAGAACTTTTCTGCTGCCGAAAGCAATACGAATGACATTTCTTTTTATGGTGACTTTAGTTTCAGATGCGTTGAAGATTTTGAAATTGTTAATGCACTGTATTCCGTTAAATCGAATGCCTGTGGTATTGATAATCTTCCAATTGAATTTTTCAAAATTATGCTTCCACTAGCACTTCCTTTGTACAGTCATCTTTTCAACACGATAATAACTACCTCCAAATTTCCTCAGGCATGGAAACATGTAAAGGTTATAGGGTAGAATACGACATTGGCAGGGTGCGACAGTTGTTGGCACCCTCAACAATATTTGCATTTTCCAGCAAACATACACTATTTATGAACAAAATTTTGATTCAATCACACAATTTCAAGTCTAAGCTTTGATTTAAATAAGTTGTTTGTGTAAAAGTAACAAGATTTGATGTGTTAATCACCGAAACAAATTTGCACCTACGAAATCCTTGCCATTATTGCATTGCCAAAGAAAGCAGCGCACGAAAAGCAAACGGTTACTTACTTTTTTGGATCGCCTGTTTCTCCTCTTTATTGCGTATGATACGACAAATTAGGTACCGTCAACTGGGGGGAAGATGATCATTTTTAAGACAAAACATGCAATATTAATGTGTGTTTACATTTTAAATCGAAACAAATATTTTCAAAACATGTACTGCTATACGTTGCAATAATCAACAACTTTAGTTTTCTGAAATGCGTTCGCATTTATTAAAATAAATTAAATTATCACACATTTTTTGAGTAATCTGATTTGGGGTGAAGTTGATCAAGACAGCTCTACCAAATTCATTATGACCTAGTAGTCAAAATACACTAGGTTATTTGTATGAATGTTGAATTTACTACGTAAAGAAGTCTACGAAGTCAATATTTGAAACAAAAATAGCGTCATTTATGACTATCTCTCTCTTTCTTCCATAAAATACATTTTCATGATTATAATCGAAAAACTCGGATTTCTACCTAGCGGTAACATTACTTGAACGGAGAATATTGTTGACTACCGTTTCATAAAAAAATTTGGCACTTTTGACTGACACATCAAATGATCATCTTCACCTCAATGATCATCTTCCCCCCAGTTGACGGTACGTAAACTACTTTTTACACTTTATCACCACTTGATTATCACCACAAAGAGCAAATTTATGCAATATTTGCTCTATGTTTCACTAAATAAAATCGGGACTGTTCGTTTTCTTTGACAGCAGCACACTTCGGAATAGAGCGGGAGATTGTGTTTGTGAGCATATCAAACACACGCTAAAAAGATACCACGCACAATTCTTTGTGATTTGATTTTAAGAAAAATACGAACAAAAAATCCGGCAATGGCATTTATTTAAAAAAAAGTGTTAAAATACAAATGCTTCTATTCAGATTTTTACGCAGACCATGAATTATATCAAAAGTGATAGCAACACCGTAGTATTTTTACCTTTATGTGGCTGACAGGACCGTTTTCCTTTTGCAACTTCAATACTTTCCAAGCTCATCAAAAAAAAACATAACCATCCCCGTTCCTACATAGCGCATTTCAACCATAAATAATTACCTACTTTTAGGGTATTATCTATTATTCAACTGTGAAACGTAGTGTAAGAATGGGGTGGCTCCAGCGGCTGGATAGGACAGTGCTGCCCATTATTAAACATATGAAGACTCACGAGGTGGAATATATTGTTAATATACTATACTACCAGAACCGACGAGCTTCGTTTCACCTAAAACTGATTAATTATATTTTTTTACATTATTTAAAAGACGGTTAAGTATTCGAAATTTGCAAATTTGGATTCCATTTCTTAGATTAATTTTCGATTACAGCAGAAATTTGTACTTCATTTGTATGGAAGTCCCCCTTCCAGAAGAGTAGGGGTCTAATACAATAAGAATCTTCATCGTTTCCAAAAACCTCTACATACAAATGTTCATACCGTTTCCTAGTTTATAAGGGCAGACAGCCAAAAATTCATTCTTATGTGTATAGATTTGGTTTTACGTAGTTTGCGTCGAGTGGTCGTGTCTTGTACACAACCACCATGATTTTTTTTTTTATGAAACAAGCATATCGTGTAAGGACCGCAAAGAGCAAGTTGTTTATTTGAAACTGGTTGATAGACTTTTGCTTACGACTCTAAGGCATTACAAAAGACAAAAAAAATGTAAATCTTGGCAGCGAACAAAAAGCATATAAGTTCCCTTCTCTAAAATGGCCAACATTATTCAAATAGGTTGAAAATGGTAAAAGTTATGAAACGGTCAATATCTGGGTACACGGGTACCCTATCTGCCATTCATGTCTGTTTTTTGTTGGCCGCATAAGGGTTAAATTTGTTTTACAATGTGTTTAAATGCTTTTGCCTATTTGCCTTTGCCTAAATTCATGTTTTGCTTTAAACCAGTTTTGATAAACAATAAAGTTTGTTCCAAAATTGAGTGAAGCGAGATGAGCGTGCGGCCGATTAATAGAATGAATTTTACTACTGGAGGATATAAACAACCAGCATTTGGCACCAATACATTACCAGCTTTCTACTTCCATGTCTAGTTGCTAAAGGGAGCAAACTCATTGCTGATAATAGAAATTGCTATGCCAATAGAAGAAACGTTGACCTGTTACTTTATATTAAATTTACTGAGTTTGTGGTAAAAGCTGTTATATTTAGTGAACACCAACCATCAAAGAAAGAGCATACAAATGTATGCCAGTTAAACTGTACCTGTGTTTTAGTGTAATTATTCATTATTTTTATCATTCAATTTGGCGAATGTCTTAGACTGCCAAGAATAGGTATTTTCCCCTACCAATTAAAAAAAATCTCGATCTAACAATATCTCAAATCTAAGGCCAATTAGCCTTCTAAATGCTCTTTCAAAAGCATTCGAAAAGCTTATTTCTACTCAAATATCGGATCATGTAAACAGAAATAATCTCTTAAACCCTTACCAATCAGGGTTTCGTAAAAGTCATAGTACTGAGACAGCGCTAATGAAGGTCCATGATGATATTGCTTCGAAGATTGACAAAAAAGGAATTGCTGTACTTTTATTAATTGATTTTGCTAAAGCATTCGATCGTGTGTCACACAGAAAACTTTTAAATAAGCTTGGAACTGTTTTCGGTTTCTCACAGACCGCTGTTTCCTTAATTAAGACATATCTTAAAGGCCGATATCAAGCAGTTTTTCATAATGATGTTTCTACTTTTCGTTCTATCAACTCTGGTGTTCCTCAAGGATCAATAATTGGCCCCTGCTCTTCTCATTATTTATTAATGATCTTCCTTTAGCACTTCAGTTTTGATCAGTGCATATGTTCGCAGACGACGTGCAAATTTACTTTTGTGCAGAACCGAATACTACCATTAAGTTATTTTTAGGCTAATTAACCATGATCTACAACAGATAGTTCAATGGGAAAAGAATAACTCTCTTCTTATTAATACTTCTAAAACCAAAGCGATTCTATTCAATCGACAACGATCTACAATTGATAACCCCGAGTTATTTTTGAATACCGAAGCAATCCAATTTACAAATCAGGTTTATAATCTTGGTGTTATATTTAATTCGAAATTATACTGGGAGCCGCAAATAAACTCTCATTAAACAGCTATCTCTTACTGCCAAGCGTCTCAACTGTACAACCAAATTGAAGTTATTTAAATCACTAGTTTATCCACATTTTATTTCCAATGAATTCATTTATTTGAATGCTTTCGCGAGCTCACTTAACAAATTGCGCGTAGCACTAAATGCGTGCATTAGATTTGTTTTTAATATTCCTAGATACGGAAGTGTCTTTCACCTTCAAAGAGCACTAATAAATTGTCCGCTTGAACAATTCTATAAGTTCAGATCTTGCTGTCACATTTTTCGTATATATTCATCCGGTACACCTAATTATCTGTCCTCAAAACTAAAACTAGTTCCTCCGCATCAATCGAGTTATTATAGTCGATCGTTATTCGTAAGGGGTATAACTGTCTGGATTAATCTCCCACTCATCTTAAAATTCTCTATAAACATATGGAACTTTAAACGAGATCTACTGTTAAAGTTGAATGACGCGCACCAAACATGAATACACAATATTGTTTGAATTAGACCTACATTGCACAGTTAAGTTGTAAGATCAGATGAAAAATTTGAATTACTCATCCTTATGTATACATTCACATTGTAACATTTAGAAAGATTGCCAATCTTACGTTACATAAATATAACGAATAAAATAAATAAATAAAATAAATAAATAAATAAATAAAGATAGTAGACCATTTATGTGATGAAATACGATTTTTTTTTCTGCCACTGCGACCAGTTATTAGATCTATTGTAGCGTTACCCGTATCCTAAGTGTATAAGTGTAAGCCAAATTGCTCTATTATTATCCATTACCATGACCCTCAGTGGGTTCGAGTCCCATCTAAGGAAGGTAGCTACCAGCAATACATTTTTCAAATCATAATCTTCCACATAATGTACATAATACTCATATTCACATCTGAGTTTTCAGAACATTGTAAATTAATGTAGAAAATAGCCAATTATTGGTTATGTAAATTAACCCGGAAAATAGCCAATTAACTTTAATTGAACTGAACAATATTTTGCCCAAAGTTCGTATTGGAAAAATTTAAAGTCGTCTAAGCATCTTTGATAATATGCTCAAGATCATTCGAATGAGTTGTCCGAAAATGAAATGGTCTAACCACCGCATTCCAACAGTCCTCCAGACAAACGTTCTTCAACCGGCAAACTCAGTAAGAGCTTATCTATGTTGTGACAAATAAAGTTCGCAATGCCTTCGAAGTTAATCCTCGGCCTCCATTGAAATATATGATAATTGCCACCGAAATGGTCGACTTTTACGACGGAACTTATCCGTAAAACTGCCGCAGTAACAATATTGCGCTCATTAATAACAAATGAGTTCCTGACCGCAGAGAGTCCGTTCCCACATTCGGCGGCACCGACAGCTGGAGCGCACGGGAGCGAGAAACACGAACCGGATCCGGGCGATTTGGGAGCTTTGTGACAACCGCGCGCCATCTTCACACTCGCCAACTTTTATCTTTACGAGCCTTTTGTCGCTTCGGTTGGGCAAGAACGGTGCCGGTGCCGCGATGGAGCGTGTGTGTGATTCTGTTTCGACTGATTCTTGTCGAATCTTCGGAACCGTATCCTTTTACTCTTAACAGCCGTTGTATTCTCGGGGAAGTTTATTGCATCTATGCGGAAAATATTCCCCGCCACCGCAGATCTATTTAGTTTTAGAGTGGGTTTGTCCTTGTTTGCAGGACCTCGGATCAGCCAGTGGGTCGATGGATGATGGTGGCACAATTGTCGCCGTCCTCGACACTCCGATGGCAGTAAATTATGTTTTCATGGCTTGAAGGGGGGTCCAAATAAGTTTTATGACACATGTTACCCCGTTCAATGAATAATAAAGCGGGTGTCCCTCGATTTCGAAATGTTTCTGTCCTTCGCGCGGATGGGTTTCCGTACTGCGCTGGCGGATGGATGCTAATCCTACAGTGCCGCCCGTCTCATCATCGTTTACTTGCATCCAGAGTCGGACCAATCCATGTGTTGCCCACATCTAAATGCTCGGGGTCATGCCGAGCGGTCGTTCCACCTTGCATTGTACATTCGAAATCGTTAGATGTTAGATGGCCAATATTTGTTAATTTTTTTTCCCATAGTTGCGAATCCCATTGTTTTCATATGGGACTCGCAACTATAGGAATACTACCGCAACTATTAATAACAACTAGGGTATCTGTTCCCATATTAATAACAGCCCGTATATTAATCCCAACAGTCGATAAACCAAATAAAAAAACAATTTATTTACAATTGCTCACATCATATGTACACAATAATGGAATGAACACATTCTTGAATGTTTGGAATATTATTCAAGATTTTGTTTAAGTAATGTTTTAATTCACAAGACTTAAATTATTTAAAACAAAATTATAAAACACATTTATTTTCATTTTCCTACTTCTGAGCTGTTGCTTTGATGCACTGCTCGATTGTTACTAGCAGATTCATCTGTTTTCACGACGTTGTTTTCCACTGAATTTCAATGTAAAACAATTCTATCCCTTCAAAATTCACTTCACAACACATAGGGACACGGCAGGTATTTTCGTCTGTTCGTCATAGTCTCGAAAACCAATAAAAGAGACGCTTTTTTGTAAAACTCATACGTACCAAATCGTAAGCTCAGGAGAAACGTTCTGCTATAGTGAAGTTCTAGCAAATGTACGTTGCTTTCGTTGGTTTTAGTCCCTACGACGATGGACGGAAATACCTGCCGTGTCCCTAAAGCACATTACATTTTCACTATAAATATAGGGACACGGCAGGTATTTCCGTCCTTCGTCGTAGGGGCTAAAACCAACGAAAACAACGTACATTTGCTGGAACTCCACTATAGCAGAACGTTTCTCCTGAGCTTACGATTTGGTACGTATGAGTTTTACAAAAAAGCGTCTTTTTTATTGGTTTTCGAGACTATGACGAACAGACGAAAATACCTGCCGTGTCCCTAATTATATTTTAAGAACCAACGCAATTTCTTAAAGTTTGATATAGGTTTCTTTCGAACAACGTCTCAATAATCTTTGTCCGTATTTCGTATTACTGCTTACATGGCTTCCAGTATCTGCAAGGGTTGCCGACCTAGATTTTTGTTTTAAAAATGCTTGAATAAACTTACGTTGTGAAATTTATCTCTTATGTTTGTAAAATAAGGTATATCGAAAAGATAAGCTATGAGATTTTGTAGTTCAGAGCTCTACTCGCTGTTTAGAACTCCCGGCGTCTTTCTAGCCTTGCTCTAGCACGTCGCAATCTTCTTTTAGCTCTAAGACAGGTTCTGCGAAGATCAGCTATCGTGATCGTCCACCAGTGCACCGGTTTGCGGTTGTCGGTTGGCCAAGTCCTCCTGGGCATTGTCACGTCACATGCTAGTGTTAGGACATCGTATGACTAGAGTCAGATTTTCCCACCGTAGTGATTCTTCCAGCAGTTCTGGGTCGAATTGCGTGGTACGCCATCCTAGATTTACTGACCCGCATTGTGGTTCTGTTGGGGGTATAACTGACCATAAAACGTATTTCCTGATGGTCACCGTCCACCGTCCTCCACCGTCCATCTCGCGCTGCAGAAGGCCTCTGAACGTTGACGCTTGGCCCTCGTTCAGTACCGCTAGAAACTCTAGCAGGATATGACCTCTAGCGTTAGTGAACCGAGATGCCCAATCCACTGCCCACGCGTTGAAGTCACCTGCTACAACTAATGGTTTAAGACCAGTTAGTCTCGCTACAAGATTATCTAACACCCTAGTATACTGCTCTATGCTCCATCTTGGAGGACAGTAGCAGCCGCAAAAGTAAACTCCGTTTACCTTTGCTATAACAGAACCTTAATCATCAGGAGATGACACTGTCTCCTGGATGGGGTACCTCCCGCAAGTCCATATGGTAACTGTTCCAGACTTATCCCCAACCCAACGGCTATGTTTAGCAGGGATGCGGTACGGGTCGGAGTGGTTACGCAGTGGTTGAAATTTAGCTGAGCTACTTGCATGACCGAGCCCGTCTGGAGGCCGGACAGGCCTGCCCACCGGATGGGTGTTTGTTGTCTGTGCCAGGACCACAGATCAAATACCTCGGTGCGGCCTGACAGGTGTGAGCCTTGTGACCTTCAGCTCCACACCTCCTTCAAAGTCGACTCCGATCAGGACCTTTGCAGTACCTTTGAAGCAGGCCTAAGGTTGTTGGTTTGCGCTCACCGAGCATACCGACTAACTCTCCTTCAGCTTGGCCTTAACCAGCACTTTCTTGGCGTCAGCCACGGGTACCTGAAATGGGGCAACCTGCATTCCAGCATAACCTTTCCGCAACCGAATCGCGGTATCCTGGATTTCAACGCCACACTGATCTATCAGTGCAGCTACCAGCTCACCGGCTTCGGTAATTTCGTCCAGGACTCGGCATTGGATTACCTCTACTGGGCATAGGGTTCTCACCTGAACCGCATCACCCAGCACCTCTTCTGCCAACTAGCTTCATGATATACGAATGCAAAAATAGTACCTTGGCTAAGAAACCTCGCAGTAAATAACTGAAAAAGTGCTGAATGTCCTAGTGGGGGATGTAATGCCAATGAGAAAAAGAAGAAGAAGAAGAATGAAAATAAGAAGAATAACAAGCTGCCAAATTTACTTCAGTAATTGAAGCAAATTTTCCTTGACCGATCTCCTTATGAGCAGCATACTAGGCTTGAACCAGATTTAAGCGTACCGACTTGCCACACAAGATACATATTCACCTCATGAGTATGCAAAGTCAGGTATAGAAAAACTTTCAAATAATAACTGAGAAAATAATATAATATTAATAATAATAGAATAATAGAAGTTGAATAGGATGCTAAGTTCCGGTTGGAGCCACTGAGCCATTGAAGAAGAAGAAGATCTACTCCATGGCCACAATTGCAAAGAGCACATAAGCTTCCAAGCAGGGTAGAAATATTTCACAGTCAATGCAGTGAAAAACATGGATCTCAGTATAATCTGCAGTCGCCTTCATCGCCGCCGTGGTGAGTGTGACTGGGTGCAGCCGAAAAATCATTTCCAACACCGACCATTCAATTTCGCATTCAACCACTCACAAGTCGCTCTGACAGGCTGCTCAGTTCGCGCCTTACCGCATGACTGTGAGTGGCCCATTAAAACGCGTGGTGAGTTATTTCAATTTGCTGTGGTGAATTTCATCTTCGCGGAGCAGTGGGTGATGTGAGTTCTGTTGTTCACTTTTCTGCCTCACCGGGAATGTTAGGTTGATTTCAAAGCAGGAAGAAAATTAAAACATGATATAAAAAAACATCACCTTCATCCAGTGCTGCCGAATATTTACAACCCTGCTTCCAAGTTATCTTCTATACGAGCAACTTTACTCTCTGGGACATTGCTGCCCCTTTCATTTATTAAATATGATGTTTCCAAACCAAATTTCAATTCGTGTATCATGAGGCCAGCCAGATTTCTAATTTATTTCACAATTCCAATATACAAATGCAAATCTCATGGGGGGTCCCGTAGCGTAGTTGGCTACACGTTCGCCTCATAAGCGAATGGTCATGGGTTCGGCACAGTAGCGGTTAAGAACACAGAGTGCCTACCAAATAAAATACGAAATAAAAAATGCAAATCTGATATCCAATACATTTATATGAATCTGCATTAAAAATCTCCAACTCGTTTTTTTCGATCTTTCTAATCCAAATCATTAAAATTAAACTAGAAGTTAGTTTTTGAATCTTTGTATGAAACTCTTCATGTTGGCCGTACCCTGAAAGGACTAATTCATAGCTTTGCACTAGGTGAATGATCAATATGGTCATCTTTGTCTAAATATTTCTTAGAATGTGATCTTCGAATTAAATCTCCTCATTCGAACTTCAAAGCTGAATTCTGAATCTAATCTAAAATTCAATTCAGTTTCCATCTTTGCTTTTTTATTATTGTGAATGTTCTTATTCCACAACATGGGTTCTGACCTCTTCTCAAGGGCCATCAAAAGTGAAACGGAATACATCTCTGATCTTCGCGTCACAAATTGTTTACATGTACTGCAATTTGAAACCACCTTTACTTACTTACTTACTTATGCGCTCTGTACACCTCTGATGGTGCAAAGGGCCGACTTGGAAGATTTCCATCCTGAGCGATGTCCAGCTATCGCTGTAACCTGAATCTGTGTCAAAAGGTCGAAGGTCAAAAGGTCGAAGGACAAAAGGTCGAAAGGACAAGGGTCAAAGGGTCGAAGGGCCAAAAGTTCGAATGGACAAAAGGTCGAAGGGTCAAAAGGTCGAATATGTATCATAACGTCGAAGGTCGAAGGACAAAAGGTCGAAAGGACAAAAAGACAAGGAATGAGTAGTGAACAGAGAGACGTAAGAAAAGAGTAATGGGCATAGGTAAATGAGGAGTGAAAAGTGAGAAGTGAGAATTGATAAGTGAGAATTGAGAAGTGAGAAGCGGGTAATGAGAAGTGAAAAGTGAATAGTGAGTAGTGAGAAGTGAATAGTAAGTAGTGAGTGAGAAGTGCGTAGTGAGAAGTGAAAAGTAAAAAGGACGAAATGAGAAGTAGAAAGTGACAAGTGAGAAATGTGATATAAGGAGAGATAAAAATTAGGAGTGAAAAGGTAGAAAGAAGAAGGGAGGAAAAATATACGGTAAGAAAGAAAAAAGAAGAATGAAGAAGAACAGAAGAAGAAAAAAGAACAAAAGAGAATGAAAGAAGCAGGAAGATGGAAGGACGAAGGAAGAAAGAAGAAGGAAAGAAGACACAAGGATGCAAAAATAGAAGCAAGTAACAAGGAATGGAAAAATGAAAATAAATAAGGAACAAAGAAGAAAAGAAATAAGTTAGAAAGAATGAATAAAAAGGGAAAAAAGAAAGAAAGAATAAAGAAAGGAAGAAAAGAAGGAGGAAAAAGAAGGAATAAAGAAGGACGAAAGAAGAAAAAAGGAAGAGAGAAGCAAAAAAGAATGAATGAACGAAGCTTGAGCTTGAGCTTGATTGACTGGTCGTAGTTGCTACTCCATTATGACCAGATCAGCTGTTCTTGCACAGGGAACCAACAGATGTTTGCTTGGGACTAGCTCACATCTTCAATGTACTGGTGATCTCATTTGTTAGGTCATACTGGCGCCTGCCACGTAAGAATGCAAGTCAATGTAGGGAAGGGGGAGGAAATGATGATGCAATCACTTGTCCACTGCAAGCCGAATATACCTCTGCACTTGCCACGAGTTCATGCGGAATTTGTTGGAATTTTTGGGGTAGGTTCGAGAGGCAGAGGTCCGTCTTGGTTAACGAGCTGCCAATGTGATAGATAGGAGAAAGCAACTGATGGAATTTCTAATTGGATGTAGGAAACGAGCTCTATAGTTCATTTCCAATTCTAGCAGATTACTGTTAGAAACGAGTTGAAGGTATAGGAATAGTAATGGAAACGGTATGGAAGTCCATTTCCAGTTCTAGCGATTGCTAGAACATGAGAAATATAGAGAAAGATACAAAGTAGCAGAGTCTCTTAATTCTCGTGTATACATGGATGAGACAGTGTGCCATGAGCAACAAAAGCTCACGTAGCACCGATTCTGTGCGACGAGAGAAGCTAGCGCGCGCATAAAATAACTAAGTGAGCGTGTCTCAATGTACGTCTCATGAGACTCATCTCATGCGCTAGGAATGCATAGTTGGCGTTACTTAGGCGACGATATTATTGAATAAAAATTCCCCGCCCAAGCTGTTTTACGCACCTCCGCTGTTGTTTGCAAAGGTTTGCCATGGCAAACAGCGCATGAGCTAATGTGAGGTACACAAGCTTCGTGAGACTCGCGTGCGCTAAATTTTATGTGCGCGTAGCAGTCGTTGCTCAATCTCATCCTTTTTTGTACGCGTGCATGATGTCTGCAAAGTAGGAGAATAGAACGGATCTGGGATTGAACCCACGACCTCCTGCGTATGAGGCAGAAGCAGTAGCCATATGACTACCAAGCCCGCTGCATGAACGAAGAAGAGAAAAAAAGGAAGAAATAAAAAAACAAGCAGAAAGAAAGGAAACAGAAAGGAAGAAGAAAGAGAGAAGAAAGAAAGATCAAAGAAGGAAGAAAAGAGGAAAAAAAATAATAAAAAAAGACAAAAAAGACAGGGTCACCGTCTTCGACCAGAGGTCGCACAGACTGAACACATATCATCTAGCATTAGACAACGGACAGGACATTTACATAACACCCAGTGGACCAGTGGAGAACTTTTCGCTTTACGAAAAGTTTTCTCCTCACCGGGGCGGGAATCGAACCCACACTCCACAGCACATGCGTCTAGACGATTGACGTCGCTAACCGCACGGCCACGAAGCCCACAAGAGAAAAGAAGGAAGAAGGAAAAACGCAGGAAGAAAGAATGAAGAAAGACGGAAGAAAGAAATAAGTAAGAAAGAAAGTATAAAGAAAAGAGAAATAATAAGAAAAAAGTCGGAAGAAAGGAAGAAAAAAAAGAAGAAAGAAAGAAGTTAGAAGGAAAGTAGAAGAAGGAAGGAAGACACAAGGAAACAAAAAAAGAAGGTAGACAGAAGAAGCAAGTAACAGGGAAGGACGAAAGAAAGATGGGGGAAATAAAAAACAAAGAAGGGAGAAATAAGGAAGTAAAAAGGAAGAAAGAAGGAAGAAAGAAGGAAAAAGAAGGGAGAAAGAAGGAAGAAAAATGAAGAAAGAAAGAAAAAAGAAGAAAGAGAGACGGAAGAACGAAAGGAGGCAAAAAGAGTGAAGAAAGAACGAAGAAAGAAGGAAGAAAAACTGTTTCCTGAACAAGTGAAAAAAGAAAGAAAAAAAGGAGGAAGAGGGAAGAAAGAGAGAAGAAAGAAGATAGGAAGGAGGAAAAAAGGGAAAAAAAGAAAGAAAGAAGGAAAAAGGAGAAATAATGAAGAAAGACAGAAAAAATAATAGAGAAATAAGAAAGGGAGAAGGTAAAAAGAAGCAAAAAGGGAAGAAAAAATGAAAAAAAGAAGAAAAAAAGAAGTTAGAAATAAATAAGATGAAATATGGAAGGAAGAAAGAAGTAAGAAAGAAGGAAGAAGAATGGAAGGAAAGAAGCATATGAAGTAAGAAGGAAGAAGGAACAAGAAAGAAAATAGAGGGTAAAAGAAATTCAAAATAATAAAGAAGGAAGAAAAAAAAGGGTCTTTCTTCATTTCGACCTTTTGTCCCTTCGACCGTTTGACCTTTCGACCTTTTGTCCTTTCGACCTTTTGACCTTTTTGTCCTTCGACCTTTGATCTTCGACCTTTGTCCTATAACCCTTTAGCCTGTTGCCAGGTTAGATTTCTGTCGACTTCTTTTATTTCTTTATTGAGGCTTCGTCGTCATGAGCCTCTGAGTCTGCCTCTGCTGCGATGGCCCAGTCTAATGCTTGTTTACAGATTTCATTTCCACTCCTACGTAGAGTGTGGCCGACCCAGCCCCACTTTCGATCCCGAATTTCTGTTGCTATCGGCCTCTGGTAACAAAGACGATGGAGCTCGTTGTTTGAGATCCAGTTGTTAGGCCACCAGGCCCGAATTTTATACCGCATGAACACCTGCAGCCGTTGAGTCTTGATGATTTTCCGATGATTTTTTTAGGAACCCCCTTGCGTTTCAGGGCGCCCCAAATATGATCGTGATTGAGACTGTCGAAAGCTTGTTCGTAGTCAATGAATTCCAAGTAAAGGGACTGTTGGAATTCGTTGACCTGCTCCAGAATGATACGGAGCGGACAAAATGGTCCACTCAGGATCTTCCGGCATGGAATTCGGCTTGTTGCCGCCGGATAGGATCTATGCATCCGGACTAGGATAACTTTGCATAGAACTTTGAGAGCGGTAGACAGCAACATAATGCCACGCCAGTTATCGCATACAGTCAGGTTACCCTTTTTGGAACCTTCACTAAGATACCTTACATCCAGACGACCGGGAACGTTGCGGTGTCCCAGATATTACGAAATAAACGATGCAGTAGTTAAGCGGATGTCATGGGGTCAGCTTTGAGCATCTCGGCTGATATACGATGGACCCCTGGGGCTTTATTCGATTTCATGTGAGCAGTGATGGAGCTTTGGCTTTGACGCGTGTTATACGTCGAATTCAGGGCAGAACATACCGTGATGGTGGTGGCCTGGCTGGCACTTGAAAAAGTTGTTCGAATTGCTCGAACCAGCGTTTCAGCTGTCGGTCGGTCAATAACTGACCATTCCGGTCTTTCACGGACATCATTGCATTCGTCTTCGTCCCGTATAATCATATATACAATATCGGAGGCGAATGTCCCTGGTTGCTGCGGCTCTATTTACTTCGTCGGTCAGAGAGTCAACCCACGCTCGCTTGTCCAGTTAACATGAGCGTTTTACTTACTTCTCTAGAGCCGACTGTCGTTGATGGGCTATTATCGGCTGATGCAGATATGGTCAACTTGGTTTTCTATAAATCCGTCACGGTGTGGAGACTGGAGACCCACGTGACCTTGTGAACCGGTCAATGAGGGAAGAGCGATCCCCCGATAACCATATCGTTATTACCACAGAACTCTACGAACAGCTCTCTGTTTTCGTTCACTTCTCCGAGACCATGGCGTCCCATAATGCGCTCATGGTTCGAATTGTCGGATCCGAGCTTCTCATTGAAGTCGCCCATACAAATCTTGATATCACCCTTTGGAATTCTATCTAGGACGGTATTAAGTTGGCTTCTCTTTGTTTTGCAGATCGACAGCATTGGTTGGCACCTAACATTGGATTATAGTAAGGTTTCGGACCCGTGTTCTAAATTTGGCGACGATTATCCTTTTTTTCCCACTTCATAGGCGCAGATTGTGTCTGGGCGTTTAGTAGGAAGCCAACTTCGCGATGCTGGGGAGCGTGTTCAACTCGTTAACTAGAGTATAGCAAAACTTGTCCCGAAGGCGTTCTGTGTTCTCCAAAGTTCGGCCAACGGACTTCACTCAGTCCCAGGATCTCAAGCTTTATGCGGCGTGCTTCATTGGCAAGTTGTGCCAATTCACTCTACTGGGCTAGGGTTAAAACGTTCCATGTTCCTATTCGTGTCCGATGTTTCGCGATAAGAGTCGTTGCCGTACAATCAGTCCTTATTCTTTCATTAATGGATTCTCGAACAAATCGACGTTTCTGGAACTGTGTTGGCCCAAGGTTCCCTATCCACCGGGATGGGGCTGCCATCTTAGGTATCGCAGAACAGAAGCTGTTGAAGCCGCACCTCCTTTGTGAACAGACGCTCGATCAGTCGGGTCGAATTTGTTTAAAGTCCCACCCAGCACCAGGACTAGGCTAGTGCACTTTGAGCGGCACACGGTCGCTTTGATAGCGCCTGCTTGCGGACACATGCAGTTTTTTATGGAAGTTCAACAGAGCCCACTGTCAAACCTCATCACATCGGCCGACCCCACAGACATCACTCTAGCTGATGTCAGAAGGACAACAGTGCCCAGGCTACACTACCAGCTAAGAACGCAATCCATAGCTGGCGGTCGATTGTCATCGGAAGACCCGTGGAAGCGTGAGTATTGGAACTTGGGAGGACCAGAGCTATGTCAGGCGCTAATTTGACAGCACCATAATGCCTGTTAATTACAATAACAAAGAGCCTTGTAACACAAATTTCCATAGGGTTGAGTGTAAATGACTGTTGCTTCAAGTTACAATTTTCGCAAAACCTCATGAACGTTGAAAAAATACCAACAAATGTCAGATTGGAATGTTTTTTATAACGGAAGTCTCCAAGTGTTCATATCAAATGTAACTTTGTGGAATGAACCTTCGTTTTCGTCTTTGACCCGGTTCAGTATACAGATGAAAATATGTCAAATATTTTGACTCGAAAACATCTCCAAGATTTACTCCATCCAACATGGAATAACGCTGCTTCCCGAGAACCGTTTCTATCTTATGTTTGCAGTCGAAATTCCACGAACCTGGGAACGATAAATCCTACCCATCTATCACCCACGCGAACCCCGACGCCCAGCCCGCAACCCTGACCCAATCCGCTAATTAAACGAACAACGGGCTTACGGTGGAAATACCTTGCGACATCTCTCATCATTTCTATCGCCATCACATCACCTGGGCGGTGTCGTCGTCATCGTCTTCCCTGTCATCCACCGTCACCGCCGCCGCGTCATCGTCCTGTCAGAAGCATCGTTCCCGTTGGAAAGTCATGTCACCCTCGGGGACGTGTACCGGCAGAGCGAGCAACTTGACACGGCATCGAATCCTTCCGCACTGTCACCTCGTGACCGGGGTTGGTTGCAGCGCTTCGCGAAAGGTGTCCTCGTCTCATCCCGGCAAAGGACGCACTCACACACAAATAGACAAAAGGTAGTCACTGGGGCGGACATGCCACCATTCCACCCACTTCTATTCATCGCACATACTTTTGCGAGCTTAAGAGCTATTCGCATCGGATTTGAATTATGGCGCGTAGCCGGAGGCAATTTAACTTTTAGGGTTCACGACGGCGGCGTTCTCCGCATTCCTTCGCATGAGCGAAATTGAAGGCTCTCCGGCCATATTCAGCGGGGCTCGGCTCCCGAAATAATATCATAAACTGACATTCCGACAAGGTCGTCAAGTTCGGACCGGAATCTAAAGCGAAGTGGAAATGGAAAGGGAATCGCATGAAAATAAACATCGACAATTGGTAATTGTGTGGAGGTGGGGCACGCGATAGACCCAAACTGTCCTCGGTCCCGTACCGAAGTACTCATAAATCCTTCGTAGGAGGGTGGTGGGGCGAAAACTCCACTAAGGCCGGCGGACTCGAGTCCCGCAAGGCTTGGGGGACGTCCGTTGTCGGTTGGGCTTGTTGACATTGCTACGACGTGATGTCGTTATGAATATTTATGAATTGAGCGATTCGGAATGAAGGATGTTTATGCGTTTAATGATTTATAAGCGTTTATAATTGAAGAAGGATCGCACTCACGATTCGGAATCCATCGGTGGTTTTCCGTGCGGGGATAAGATATGCGAGTCACGGTTTGTCGTGACGCGTGATTAAGCCCATCGCGTACGTTTATGGTTGATATGTGATGATATTCAATAGTGATGACAAAATAAGCTAATCGGAAGCATTACCACACATAATCTCTACAGTCGCTTTAGAAGGAGGACATAAGACATATGTTGGAGATAACATTATGAAATTGTGAATAAATTTGGTCTTTTTGATCAATTGATTTAATTGATCTTTTCTTCTAATACTTACAGAGTACATATTAATACCAATGCTTTCGATTTTGTTGCATAACACATATTCGATATCTATCCACCATTTTGTATAAAAAAATCAAACATGATATTTTTCTGCGGAAACGCAAGCTAGTTAGTTCGTATGCGTTTAGCCGTTAGTTCAAACTAGAATTTATGTTCAAAGCGGAATTTGTAGTAAATAACATTTGAGCTAGTTCATCGGCTTTGACAATACAACTGTGAACACAGTCCTTTTCGTGTCATTAAACACAGAGCCTAATGCATTCATGCACTCCTTCCCAATGCACATTCCATAGATGCATGTAGCGTCATTTATTATTCGACCTACCACAATCAACCGGAGCTCGACAAGACTATCGAAGAAGATGGTTCGATAGTTATCCATCAGATGCGAGCCCGTCGGTCGTATGAACAAGCGCATATGAACGTGAAACGGGAGCATCTCGTTAGAGAGCCTCAGTGTGCAGCGTCGATCTAAATATTAATACCGCATCATTCGCTGCTGTACAACGACCCTTGGATGGTGGGGAGATTCACTCTATCACGGAACGACATCTCATCTTGGTTCCCTCGGAGCCACAGACAACCAACAACGGTAGGACTACGCTATCGCTGAGCTGCTTATGAACGTATCATTTTTCTCGCAGTGGAGTGGAGGAGTTTACCGTTCGTTAGCTCCAGTATCCAGTTGCCGCCGCCGCCGAGCCGAGTCGAGCCCAGACTTATTTCTCGTAATGTGCGCTCCACTTCTATCACTTACTTGTCGGATTCGATTTGAGCCTGCTCCGAGCCGAGATGCGACCGAGTGTTAGGCTCAGGATCGGAGATGGGGCTATACAATGCAACAAAAGTCAACAGATTGCAACTTCATCACCTTCGAACTGTTGGGCACTTCGGTGCAAAATGGTGGCGAAAAATCGAGAGGACGAATTCCAGGAAATGAGGTCTGTCAATCCGGAAACCTTGTTTCGTGACAAAATTTTCCAAAGAGAAACGTCAAATATTGAAACATTTAAACAAATAATTTAAATTGTTGAAAAATGTACAACAAATTTCCGTAAATTTGGTGCACAATGTGGTTCGACCAAATCGATATCTGGAATCAATTTTACAAAACAGTGTTCAAAAAACTGTTGATCCCGAATAACAAATTTGAAAGTTATATTTTCTTTCAAGACCACCTGGATCCCCCTTTGTGCAACAATGCTTTGGGCTCTTCGTCTCCTTTTTCCTCAACTGAGCCAAGCTTAAATAAAGCAGCGCCAGCGCATGGATGTTGTGCGATAGAGAGTTTATTGCAAGGCGTCACATTAATTATTCCAAGTACCGACTGCCTTCGTTGAATCGCTCACACATCCCCCCAGCTTGTTGTCAGTAAGTGTGTGCAGATGCAGATGCAGAAGTATCTCATGTTTACGGGTGTTTTGCGATATGCCGTCTCTGTATTTACATATCAGACAAGCAATCTTTATTGAGCCATGATACGTCATATGTGCGGATGGGGAGGATGCGTGTGCATAATCTTTTGCAGCCTTTACCGTCACTCTCATCGTCCGTCGTCGTTGCGGGTCGTTGCGAGATGGCGTAGCATTATCTTGCAAATAATTCATCAGCTAGGCTGCCTACATGGGGAAACGACATCAAGATTGAATGTTGTGATGCGATCTCTGATAAAATGTGACATATTTCGTTCCAGGGCACAAGAAGCGTCTTTCGATGCCTACAGTGAAAGCAGCCTGAAATGGATTACACTGCGATTTTTGCGTTCGAGATAGCATACGTAAATCGGAAAAACAAATGAAAATTTCTTATCATATTTCACTCTACAAATTTATGGACAATATTGGTGTGAAGTTATGGGCATTTTTTGACAACCTTTTTGGAAATTAAAATAACCACATGCAACAAGCTTCATCGTACAGGGAATTCAATATCTTCTTCCTCTTATTTCTTTCTTCATTCAAACTCAGGTCAGAGTGGTATAAAATTGATTAATGAAGGTTTGACGAGCACATATCGAACACCCAACCGGCGGTTGTTAGATTTTCTAACAATTCTGTATAAGAATATAACAAAACCTGTATAAGAATTGGGCATATGTGAAATTGTTAGATTCTTATACAAAAAATGTAAGCTCTCAAACAAATATTGTTAGAAAAGCTTTTTTTTTCCTGTTCGGGTGTGCCACTGCGACCAATTATTAGATCTATTGTAGCGTTACCCGTATCCTTAGTGTTTAAGTGCATGTCGAATTACTCCAGTGCTATTGAGAAGCAATGCAGTATCGGTTTCGATACAGTTGTTGTTTTGTTTTCTCAAGACCATCATGACAAGGTCCCGCTATTTAGACCCTTCATAGAGAGCAATCCCATTGAAGGCGCGCCCCTTATCAATAAGAAATCAATCCTTTCTTGAGAAAAACAGAACAGTAATACTGGTTTTTGGCCATTCATCGGAGCCCTAGCCGCATCCTTGCCTTGCTTCTAGAATATCATCAGTAAACAAATGAAAACCTGGATTTAGCTCTGTCTACAAGACCATTTCAAGCAAGAGAATTTGTTCAGTAATAAGAACTTCCGTGTGTTCCTCTCACTACCATTTTCACTCAGTTCATGAAGAGTTAGTACGTATTCAAACCCCTAACTCGATTTTTCCAGCAGTCAGTTCAGCCTAGGACCGGGCACCGAGGTTTTTTAACCAATTGCTTGAAAAGTTGTTTCCGCTGCATACAGTGTAGCCTCAAACAAGAGGAATTCGAGTCTTTCAACTGTCTGCAAGGAAGGAACATTAATTATGTTTTATTTCTGAGACTGCTGTTGGTAGCGAGGACTAAATATGATGAATCCTTAATTACCACAACTTATTGCCCTAGCTAGAAAAATGGATTAGGCTAGGGCTCTGTTTGGTAAAGAAAAGAAAAGAAAAGCTTACAAAATTGTTAAATTCTTATACAATACTTGTATAAGAATCTAACAATTTCGCATATGCCCAGTTCTTATACAGGTTTTGGTAGATTCTTATTCAAAAATGTTAGAAAATCTAACATCCGCCGGTTGGGTGAAGGGATGGCAGAGAGTCCATCATCGATGTTACCTTCTGCAGTCCTACTTTAGCAAGGAACACGAACTGGAGAGTCTGCGAGGACTATTCGCATAGCGACCATCAAGCGTTCCTATATTGTGTCGTGGCACGGCAAATGCTGGGTAAAGCGCAGGGTAGAAATATTTCACAGTCAATGTAGTGAAAAACATGGATCTCAGTAAAATCTGCAGTCGCCTTCATCGCCTTCGCGGTGAGTGCGACTGGGTGCAACCGAAAAATCATTTCCAACACCGACCGTTCAATTTCGCATTCAGCCACTCACAAGTCACTCTGACACGCTGCTCAGTTCGCGCCTTACCGTATGACTGTGAGTGGCCCATTTAAACGCGTGGTGAATTTTTTCAATTTGCTGGGTGAATGTGTACATTTTGCTGTGGTAAATTTCATCTTCGCGGCGCAGTGGTTGATGTGAGTTCTGTTGTTTACTTTTCTGCCTCTCCGGAAATGTGAGGCTGATTTCAAAGCAGGAAGAAAATAAAAACATGATATAAAAAAACATCACCTTCATCCAGTGCTGCCGAAAATTTACAACCATTGGTACTTCGCGTATCTGAAGGAATAAAATACACACTTCGTTCAGTTCGGCATTTTTTTATTCTTTTGCCGATATCCGCACAGCCGAGTGCTCGGTTCGTGACTTTCTGCTGATATCTCAGCTGAAAAAGCAATTTGTTTACTGTGGCACTCAAAGGAGCCGCCGTAATCATATGTCCATTCAGCCGTTGTTTCAGCTAACGAACTTTAACTGAGAGTTGCACAGCCGAGATCGGTGGAAAATTGTAAGTGTGTAGACCCCATCTCGCGGTTCTTAGCCTCTTACCCAGCAACTACTATCCCTACCTCCCCGTGGTGCTGGCCGGGATACGAGCAACCTTAGGGAAGATCGGGTAACCAACCCCGGTGGGAACTATGGTCGTATGCTGACAGGGAAGGGGGTTTGCTCTTCCGGAGGTGCGAATCTTATTGAGCGTCTGTTCTCCATGTCAGGATCGGCTCACAACAGTGTCTGTTCTCCATGTTAGGGGCGGCTAATCATCGTCCGAGTGTCAGCGAGGGACTCTAAGTGAAACTGTGCACCATGGTCCACCGGAAATAAGGAGGAATGGTCCTCCGAAATTTAGGGGTTTGGGTGTCAGGCCCCTGCAAGCCAACCAAAAAACTCACGCAACGAACAATCAACAAGAGAGTACGGACCGGAACCATCGGCGAAGACCACTGCGACGAAAAAGGGACTAGCGATTGGAAGCTCGGTTCGTGGAACTGCAAATCTCTCAACTTCATCGGGAGCACACGCATACTCGCCGATGTGCTCAAGGACCGTGGATTCGGCATCGTTGCGCTGCAGGAGGTTTGTTGGAAGGGATCAATGGTGCGAACGTTTAGAGGTAATCATACCATCTACCAGAGCTGCGGCAACACACACGAGCTGGGAACAGCTTTCATAGTGATGGGCGACATGCAAAGGCGCGTGATCGGGTGGTGGCCGATCAACGAAAGAATGTGTAGGTTGAGGATCAAAGGCCGGTTCTTCAACTTCAGCATAATCAACGTCCATAGCCCACACTCCGAAAGCACTGATGATGATAAGGACGCATTCTACGCGCAGCTGGAACGTGAGTACAACAGCTGCCCAAGCCACGACGTCAAAATCATCATAGGAGATATGAATGCTCAGGTTGGCCAAGAGGAGGAGTTTAAACCGACTATTGGGAAGTTCAGCGCACACCGGCTGACGAACGAAATCGGCCTACGGCTAATTGATTCCGCTGCCTCCAAGAATATGGCCATTCGCAGCACCTACTTCCAACACAGCCTTCCGTATCGGTACACCTGGAGATCACCATTGCAGACAAATTCACAAATCGACCACGTTCTGATTGATGGACGGCACTTCTCCGACATTATCGACGCCAGGACAGATCGTGATCGTCCTAGATCGACTGAAGCAACCTGACGTCGCCAATGCATACGCGCAGCATCTCGAGGAAGCGTTGCCGGAAGAGGGTGAGCTCGATGGGGCCCCTCTTGAGGACTGCTGGAATAAAATTAAAGCAGCCATTAACGACGCAGCGGAGAACAACGTCGGGTATATGGGACGAAGTCGACGGAACGATTGGTTCGACGAAGAGTGCAGACAGATTCTGGAGGAGAAGGACGCAGCGCGGGCGGTCGCGCTGCAGTAAGGTACCCGGCAGAACGTGGAACGGTATAGACGGAAGCGGAGACTATCAGAAGCTCAACGCATCTCGCAAAGGCTTCGTGCCGCGAGCCGAAATGTGCCGGTATAAGGATGGGAGCATCCTGGCGGACGAACGTAAGGTGATCGAAAGGTGGAAGCAGCACTTCGAGGAACATTTGAATGGCGCTAAGAGTACAGGCAGTGAAAGTCAAGGCAGCGGAGGAGATGACTACGTCAGCTCAGCGGACGATGGAAGCCAACCAGCTCATACCCTGAGGGAAGTTAGGATGCCATCCAACAGCTAAAGACTAATAAAGCAGCTGGTAAGGATGGTATCGGAGCTCAGCTCATCAAGATGGCCCCGGAAAAGCTGGCCACTTGCCTGCACAAACTGATAGTCAGAATCTGGGAAACCGAACAGCTACCGGAGGAGTGGAAGGAAGGGGTTATATGCCCCATGTACAAGAAAGGCGACAAACTGGAGTGTGAGAACTGGTCGTGGTCGAGGAATTCGTCTACCTCGGATCCTTGCTAACGGCTGACAACAACGTTAGTCGTGAAATACGAAGGCGCATCATCTGTGGAAGTCGGGCCTACTGCAGGCTCCAGAAGAAACTGCGGTCGAAAAAGATTCGCCACCGCACCAAATGTGTCATGTACAAGACGCTTATAATACCGGTTGTCCTCTACGGACATGGAAACATGGACAATGCTCGAGGAGGACTTGCAAGCACTCGGAGTTTTCGAGAGACGGGTGCTTAGGACCATATTTGACGGTGTGCAAGAAGACGGTGTGTGGCGGCGAAGAATGAACCATGAGCTCGCCCAACTCTACGGCGAACCCAGTATCCAGAAGGTAGCTAAAGCCGGAAGAGTACGATGGGCAGGACATGTTGCAAGAATGCCGGACAGCAACCCTGCAAATATGGTGTTCGCTTCCGATCCGGCAGGTACATTAGTGTAGACATTAGTGTTGGACACGCAATAAACTTCCACGGATCGTCGGTTTTCGGGGAAGCTCTCGCCGCCGGGGACTATCTGAGTAGGCTGCGAGCACGTCGAGAGCTAAATGGCTCAAAAATGCAGTGGTCCTGAATGACATGAGGAAGAGAGACAGTGAACGTCAAAGATCAAGAGACGCGCAAATCGAATAAAAAAATGCTTCAATGAGAAAAATGTAGTGAACTAGTGCTTGCTAGGGGCTGAAGACGTGAAGTGCATAAGCACAGCCCCCCCTCCGAAGTATTGACATCCAGTAAGTCCCGGGGGGAACAGGGCATGAGAAGAGAGGGTAACTCAAGTAACCTCCTGTTACTTGGGTGGGTTTAGTGGGTCCGGCGGTCCAGCCTTCTGCCCAACGCGTCAACCCCACTCCCTGAGTGATAATTTCAGGTGTCTGTATGCAGATTTGCCTTCATCTCTCTATAAAAAAATAAAAATGCTACACACACAGACATCACCTCAATTCGTGAGTCGATTGGTATATAACACTATGGGTCTCCGGGACTCCTATGAAAAGTTCGTTTTTGGAGCGAACATATAGCCTTTACGAATACTTTGTATGCGAGAAAGGCTAAAATGGGATCAAACTCACCATCGCCATCGGGCTCACCATCGGGCGAAAGCTTATTTCTAAAGAAGAATTCCAATCGCCTATTCTAAAAGAAGGGAAAAAATTGCTGGGAATTTTACGATCTCAAAGAACCTCGAATGAACTGAAGAATGGGGAATTTTAATTATGCATAACATCCATAATCCACATCCACATCCAGAAAACCATCGGCCTCATCGAAGCACAGTACGAGGCCTTTTCGTGTAGAGTGCTGCACAATGGGGTCCTGTCCGAACCTATCCGGGTCGTAGCTGGCGTGGGGCAAGGATGTATCCTATCACCGTTACTGTTCCTCATCGTAATCGACGAGATTCGGGTAGGTGCGATCGACCGTGAACCAAACCGTCGGCTGTTATGGCAGCCTATAACCATTGAGCACCTAAAAGACTTCGAATTGGCTGATGTCGTTGCATTCAGCGGTGCTCTGATATGTAGAGTAAGCTCAACGACCTTTCCGAGCGCTCCTATTCGGCAGGCTTTGTTATCAAAGTCAACAAAACCAAATCGTTGGATGTAAACACGGCGACCCCTTCCGATTTCACAGTCACCGGGCAATCAGAGGAGAATGTTGAAAGCTTCCGAAATCTTGGTAGCCGAATGGCGTCAGACGGCGGTAGCAACATCGGCATATGTGCATGAATCAAGAAGGCAAGGGCTGCCTTTGTGAGTTTAAGAAATATTTGGAAAACAGGGCAGATAAGTGAACGCACCAAAATTCGAATTTTCAACTCTAACGTGAAATCTGTGCTGTTATACGCCAGCGAAACATGGTGTGTATCAGTGGAGAACACTCAACGGCTGCAGGTGTTCATTAACAGATGCCTGCGGTATATAATTCTGGGCCTGGTGGTCTCACAACTGGATCTCAAACAATGAGCTCCATCGTCGTTGTCACCAGAGGCCGATAGCAACAGAAATTCGGGATCGGAAGTGGGGCTGGGTCGGCCACACTCACGTAGGGGCGGAATCGAAATCTGTAAACAAGCATTAGGCTGGCCCAAAGGGACATCGCAGCAGAGGCAGACCCAGAGGCTCATGGCGGCGAAGCCTCAATAAAGAAATAAAAGAAGTCGACCGAAATCTAACCTGGCAACAGGTTAAAGCGATAGCCGGGCAACGCTCAGGATGGAGATCTTTCAAGTCGGCCCTTTGCACCACCGGAGGTGTACAGGATCCGTAAGTAAGTAAGTAATAACATCCATTATGCCTAACACACGTTATGAAAAACGTTATTATGTTTATCATTCTTATGCAAAACCTCGCACTCTACAAACTTCCTGCTTCTCCCACGACCACCTCATCCCATCTATAATCTGGGATGAGTCTGCTCGGATAGTGAATGTGTCCCAAATTAGTGGAAGTCAGCAAAGGGTTCAGAAGTTATGATTAATTACGTTAATAAAATTTTCATGATCTTTTATGCGTTGACATGTTAAGCGAAAGAAATTTTTAATATCGGTCAGAATATGCCGAATCATTTCGAAAGACTCATAATGAGGAAGAAGTTTACCAACCTAGTGAGTGGATGCTTTTGTTTTCATTTGACTTACTAAACACCCAAAGAATCTCTTGTCCCAGTTGAAGTTTTCCCCCACTTCACTTTGAGCTAATTCGTTTGTTTGGGCGCGCGACAGATGCTCTGAATTCTAATATGCGGTTGCACGGGAAAGCGTAACCATTTTTGCATGCTCCTAGGAGTCGTAGCTCCAACAATTTGTCAAAGATTTCAATTAACCGGCTACCCCGCTCTTCATCGCCAACAACCCCCCGCTTCGCCGATCTTGAAACATCTAATAATGCCACATATTGGCTGTTTCTACCTCACATAATACCCACAGCCTCGAGGAGCCGGAACGGAAGGCTCAAATAACTTGCCTATTAGATTTCACAGGAGGGTTTCGGGTGGCATCTCATCAAGTCGGGTACGACAGCGTCAGAAACATGCTCAACCGAGCAACTATTTAGACACCTACATAGGACAACTTGCTGCTGCGGCACATGAACCCACCGACCTACGACAACAGTAAGATTGAATGCACGACACCCGCAAGAAATCTTTCTTCTGAAGCGGCTGTCGTCGTCGGGCGCGCATACTGGAAGAAGGTTCAGCGTGTGTTGTTCTTTGAGCCACAGGAAACGCTTTCGCTTCGTTTATCAAAGCAAGAATGCGGCTCTTAGGACTGTGCTGACTCCTGCTGGCAGAGAAGAAGGATACGCATTTCTCGAATATGTGAAAATTTCCATGACTCCACCAAAGGAAGTGAAATTTAATTTTGTTCCTCTTGGGTAGGAGTTCAACAATGTTGGGCTTTAACCGAAACAATTGCTCATAATAATGAAAACAGACTATGCCGAAACTATCGTTTTTTGTTTCTGAACTAAATAAATCACCATCGCTAAATGAACTAAATAAATGGGCGGGTTGGCGTTGCATTCAATTGGACACAACATGGTTAGGGTTTTTAAGGGCGAATGTTAAACAGCCCATAACTAAACAACAGCAGAACAATTTAGGGTTGTTGCCCTTCGAGTCCATAACATGCACCTATATCAATAACAATTGAAGGCAAATTGCTTTGTTTCTTATTTTTATGATTTATACCAGCAGTGAACACGTATGATAGCATTAAAAAATGACAGTGATCAAGATGAAATTGTTTTTTTTGCGAATACTATCGATGTACGAGCAATTGATAACAAAACAAATACCCTATGTTTAGGTTTTTTGGTCTTACGAAAATCTTCTTGTTGTTTAATCAATGGCGCTGTTGGGACACGCCAACATGCACAGTAACGATAGCGGCTTCGGATGAACTTTATTGGCCCACTGCCGACGATAACGGCTCTATCGGTTCCTTGTTAGCCCACTGCCAACAATGGAGGATGACGATGAGTGGCTCACTGCCAAAACTCGAGTAGACGGATGAATCGATCCTCGATAGAACCAAAATGGCGCAGTTCTGCTGTGGAATGTGCTAGTTGGTGTCTCTGAACTCTGAAGTCTCTGAACTCGAGAAAAGGAGCAAAGCGATCCAACTCTGGGCTCAAAACAGTCCGGGGGTTTCTTTGATGGAAAAATAACTGGTCCCGAATTCTTTTTTGACCCTTCCTTTGGAAGTGTCTATAATTTCACTTTGTATGCGTTACACAGGTGTGTTACGTATTAATCTATCAAGAAATCTCTTGAATTATTAAATAAATTGTATGATATTTGAAACAAATTCACTTTGATATTGAAAATATAATTATAACAAATGATATGATATGGAATTATGCCTATTTTTCTGATTTGTTTCAAAGAAACAAATGATTTTAATTGAGGAACAAAAAAATCTTCTCAGAAAAGCAAAAACGTAAAAATTGAAAGGGATTTCAAAAATTTCTTCAGTGGAAGCTAGATAGCAAATGTGAGCATGTTTTGAGACACTAATGGCGGTAAGCTCCAACGAGGATAATACGAGCTTTAATACGTATTTGAGAAAATCCAGGTTTAAATTTAATACTTCATACGGTAAGCATCAATCTCGTATTAAGTACGCAGCCATTTCTCACGTTGCAGTGTAGTGAGAAAGTGTGAGTATGAGGATGGAATAATAGAAAATAATCAACGATAATTTTTGTTATGTTTTTATCCATTCATTCTATACATAAAACTTATAATTTTGATTCAGAGAGGTCGAGGAAAAATCGATTTCTCAAGAAACTTATTTGTTTCAACCCGGGTTCAGCTTTATTTGCATGAGTTATCCAGCAAAACTAAAATTTTCGGTGAAGTAACAGCGTAAGTAAAAGGTAGAAACTCGTTTGGATCTCGGTCAACTTTGACGAGCTTTCGTTAGCTTTCAATTGTTCTCCGTGACCAGAACCACATAGAAACGCTTCGGAGGACGATTCCATTCCGCCGGACAGACACCCTTCAGCATGGCTTGCGACGATAACCGTGTAAGAGCCATATATTTGTTCACCGTTATGATGTCGTTCAGGGTAGATGTTGGAATTTCCGACATTGAAAACAATGCTACCGGACGGATGGAGTCTTCGTTGAAGATCAATAGAATGTCCAGCGAAAGATGCACCTTATCGTTCTTGAATTTGTTATGATTTCTGGGAATGGAGCTGCACCAATCCGAACGCCACCCGTTCCCGGAAGTGGAATGCTGTAATCAGGTATTGAATACGTGGCGGCGATCGTGGTTCCATCGTCTATTGATGGCAACAATTTGTAAGCCAGCTTCTGATGAATGAATGCCACAACCCGCAGGTAGTTGAACGCGCTCTCTTTGTTGACATATTATTGTGAACATCTAAAACCATGATCACGCAAGGCAACGATTGTACTCCAACATCGTCGCAAATGTGATTCCAAATGGTTCAATTGTGTCGATCATTTTCTTAAAATATTTGACCGCCTTCATACATGAGAAAAACTATAATTCAAATAGAACATCAATATTTGTGGAGTGTGATTACTTTTCGAAACAATGTTGTGCTTGTACCCCTGTACCATCGAGGTTAACAAGAATACCAATAAAAAATTTCTTTGCAATATTTCCAGTAACTCTTTCGGGAATCTATAGTAAGAAATTCCATTGGTATTTCTGCGGGGAACTTTTTCAGCAATTCCTTTGAGAACTCTTTCAGAAAATAATCCAGTAAATCAATTAAGAATATTTTCAGAAAATCTTAAATCAAATTTTAAAACATTCTTCCAAAACGTTTTATTTGGAATTGCAAGCATCGTCTTCCAACATTATTTTAGAAAATTCGTACTGGAGTTGCTTCAAAAAATCCTAGATATTCCTTCAAAATATCCTGCGTAAATTCTTTTTAAAAAAATCTGAGATTTCTTCAAACCAATTCTGGGAATTCTTTTGGGAATTCTAGTTTAGGATTTTAGAATTTTAGGAAATTTTAGGAAAATTTTAGGAATCATCTAAGAGCAAAAATAGAAATTCCTTGGGAATTTAGTTTCGTGATAAATTGTTCGGGAATTGCTCTTGAAATTACTTCCGAGAGTCGTGCTGATGTTTACTGTGAAATTCAACTAGAAAACCCTCCTGAAATTCCGTGGAAGCTCCTGAATAGATAAAGTGACCAGACGTTTCGCGGAACGCTGCATATTTTAACTTCGTTTTACCAATTTATTACTGTTCATACAGTAGGTATTACAATTATTTTTCCAATTTTTTTAATCAAAATCTATGCGAAATGTACTTTTGGAGGATCCATTTTCAAGCCAGTGACGCAATCCAGATAGGCGTCCCGCGTTTCGCAGGACGCTTACTGGTCACATTATCCTTGGAACTCCATCAGAAGTTTCTTCTTTCCTCCTGAATCTCCCAAAAGTTCCTTCTGAAATATCTCCAGAAGTTCCTCCTAGAGTTCCTACTGAAGTTCCTCCGGAAGTTCCTTCAGGAACTCATCCAGGAATTCCATACTAGTTCCTTATTGAATTCATCATAGAGTACTTCCTGGAATTCGCCCAGGAGTTCCTCTTGAAGTTTTTCCAGGAGTTCCCCTGTAATTTCTCCAGGAATTGTTGGTGTTGCACATAATATTCGTTTGAGAAAACATTATGTTAAAAATCCAAACAAAAAAACTTACTCTGAATTCTGCAGGAACTTTCGAAGAAATTATTTGAGGAATCTGGAGGAATTCCTGGAGGAACTTCCGGAGGAATTCCTGAGGAACTTCCGAGGAATTCCTGGAGGAACTTCCTCAAGAATTCTTGGAGAAACTTCCGAATGTATTCCAGGGGAACTTTCGAGGAATTTCTAAGGAACGTTCGGAGAAATTCCTAGATGAATTTTCAGAGGAGTCCCTGGAGGAACTTCCGGAGGATTTCCAGAAGGAACTTTCGGAGGAATTCCTGGAAGAATTTCCGGAAGAATTCCTGGGAGAACTTTCGAAGGAATTTCTTAAGGAACTTCCGGAGAAACTCCTGGATGAACTTACAGATGTTCCTGGAGGAACTTCCGAGTTATTCCTGGAGGAACTTCCAGAAAGAATTCCTGAAAGAACTTCCGTAGGAATTCCCAAATGAACGTCCGGAGGAATTCCTGAAAGAACTTCCGGGGAAAATACTGAAAGAACTTCCGGAGGAATTTCTGAAAGAACTTCCGAGGAAATCCTGAAAGAACTTCCAGAGGAATTCCTGAGGAACTTCCGGAGTGAATTCCTGAGGAACTTCCGGAGGAATTCCTGGAGGAACTTCCGGAGGAATTCCTGGAGGAACTTCCAGATGAACTCTGGAGCAACTTCCGGAGGAATTCCTGAGGAACTTTAGGAGGAACTTCCGGAAGAATTTCTGGAGGAACTTCCGGAGGAATTTCTGAAGGGCCTGGAGGAATTTCTGGAGGAACTTGCGGAGGAATTGTTGGAGGAACTTCCGAAGAATTCCTGGAGGAACTTCCGGAGGCATTCCTGGACGAACTTCCGAGGAATTCCTGGAAGAGACTTCCGGAGAAATTCCTGGAGGAACTACTGGCGGAATTCCTGGAGAACTTCCGGAGGATTCTGGAGGAGCTTCCTGAGGCATTCCTGGAGGAACTTCCGAAGGAATTCGTGGAGGAACTTCCGGAGGAATTCCTGGTGGAACTCCTGAAGGAATCCCTGGAGGAACGTCCGGAGGAATTCTGGAGGAACTTCTGGAGATTCCTGGTGGAACTCCCGAAGGAAATCCTGGAGGAACTTCCGGAGGAATTCTTGGAGGAACTTCCGGAGGAATTCCTAGAGCAATTTCTGGAGGAATTCCTAGAGCAATTTCTGGTGGTACTTCCGGAGGAATTCCTGGAGCAACTTCCAGAGGAATTCCGGGAGGATATTCTGGAGGAATTCATGGAAGATCAAACGGATGGATTCCTGGAGGAACTTCCGGAGGAATTCCTGGAGGAACTTCCGGAGGAATTCTTGGAGGAACTTCCGGAGGAATTCCTGGAGGAACTACTGTAGGCAGACCTCCGGAGGAATTCCTGGAGAACTTCTGGAGAAAATCCTTGAGGAACTTCCAGAGGAATTCTTGGATAAACTTCCGCAGGAATTGCTGGAGGAACTTCCGGAGGAATTTCTGAAGAAAAACTTCCGAAGAGAATCCTGGAGGATCTTCCGAGGAATTCCTGGAGGAACTTCCGGAGGAATTCCTGAGGAACTTCCGAGGAATTCCTGAGGAACTTCCGGAGCAATTCCTGAGGAACTTCCGGAGCAATTCCCTGAGGAACTTCCGGAGGAACTTGGAGGAACTTGTTTTCTCAAACGAATATTAAGTACAACACCTACAATTCCTGGAGGAATTACTGGGGAACTCCTGAAAAATTTCAAGAGAAACCTCAAGGAATTCCAGGAAGTACTCCATGATGAATTCAATAAGGAACTAGTATAGGAATTCCTGAATGAACTTTCGGAGGAATTTCAGTAGGAATTCTAGGAGGAACTTCCGAATGAATTCCAGGGGAGCTTTCAGAAGGAATTTCTTAAGAAACTTTCGGTGAAATTCCTAGATGAACTTTCTGAGGAGTCCCTGGAGGAACTTCCGGAGGAATTCCTGGAAGAACTTCCGGAAGAATTCCTGGGAGAACTTTCGAATGTATTTCTTCAGGAACTCCGGAGAAACTCCTGGATGAACTTTCAGATGTTCCTGGAAGAACTTCCGGAGTTATTCCTGGAGGAACTTCAGAAGGAATTCTTGGAAGAACTTCCGGAGGAATTCCTGGAGGAACTTCCGGAGGAATTCCTGGAGGAACTTCCAGAGGAATTTTGGAAGAACCTCCGGAGGAATTCCTGTAGGAACTTTAGGAGGAATCCTTTGAGGAACTTCCGAACAATTTCTGGAGGAACTTCCGGAGACATTTCTGAAGGACTCTTCTGGAGGAATTTCTGGAGGAACTTCCGGAGGAATTCCTGGAAGAATTTCCGGAGGCATTCCTGGAGGAACTTCCGGAGAAATTCCTGACGGAGCTTCCGGAGAAATTCCTGGAGGAACTACCGGCGGAATTCCTGGAGGAACTTCCGGAAGAATTGCTGGAGGAACTTCCGGAGGCATTCCTGGAGGAACTACCGGCGGAAATCCTGGAGGAACTTCCGGAAGAATTGCTGGAGGAACTTCCGGAGGCATTCCTGGAGGAACTTCCGGAGGTACTTCCGGAGGAATTCCTGGAGGAACTTCCGGAGGAATTCCTGGAGGAACTACCGAAGGAATTCCTGGAGGAACTTCCGAAGGAATTCCTGGAGGAACTTCCGGAGGAATTCCTGGAGGAACTTCCGGAGGAATTCCTGGAGGAACTTCTGGAGGAATTCCTGGAGGAACTTCTGGAGGAATTCCTGGAGGAACTTCCGGAGGAATGCCTGGAGGAACTTCCGGAGGAATTTCTGGAGGAACTTTCGGAGGAATTTTTGGAAGATCTTCCGGAGGAATTTCGGGAGGAACGTTCGAAGGAATTCCTGGAGGAACTTCCGGAGGAATATCTAGAGGAACTTCAGGAAGAATTCCTGGAAGAACTTCCGTAGGCATTCCTTGAGGAACTTCCGAAGGGATTCTTGAAGGAATTTCCGAGAAATTCCTGAAGAACTACCGGCGGAATTCCTGGAGGAACTTCTGAAGGACTCCTGGAAGAACTTCCTGAGGCATTCCTGGAGGAACTTCCGAGGAATTCGTGGAGGAACTTCCCGAGGAATTCCTGGTGGAACTCCAGAAGGAATTCCTGGAGGAACGTCCGAGGAATTCCTGGAGGAACTTCCGAAGAATGCCTGGAGGAACTTTCGGAGGAATTCTTGGAGGAACTTTCGAGGAATTTCTGGAGGAACTTCCGGAGGAATTCCTGGAGGAACTTCCGGAGGAATTCATGGAGGAAATTCCGGAGGAATTCCTGGAAGAACTTTCGGAGGAATTCTGGAGGAACTTCTGGAGGAATTCCTGGAGGAACTTCCGGAGGACGTCCTGGAGGAACTTCCGGAGGAATTCGTGGAGGAACTACTGTAGGCAGACCTCCGGAGGAATTCCTGGAGAACTTGGAGAAAATCCTGAGGAACTTCCAAAGGAATTCTGAAGGAACTTCCAGGGGAATTCCTGGAGGAGCTTCCGAGGAATTCTTGGAGGAACTTCCGGAGGCATTCCTGGACAAATGTTCGAAGGGATTCCTGGTGGAACTTCCAGATGAATCGCTTGAGGAACCTCCGGATGAATTCCTGGAATAACTTCCGGAGGAATTCCTGGAGGAATTTCCGGAGGAACTTGTTTTCTCAAACGAATATTAAGTACATACAACACCAACAATTCCAGGAGAAATTACAGGTGGAAGTCCTGGAAAACTTCAAGAGAAACTCTTAAGGAATTCCAGGAAGTACTCCATGATGAATTCAATAAGGAACTAGTATGGGGAATTCCTGAATGAATTTTCGGAGGAATTTCAGTAGGAATTCTAGGAGGAACTCTGAATGAATTCAAGGGGAACTTTCGAAGGAATTTCTTAAGAAACTTTCGGAGAAATTTCTAGATGAACTTTCTGAGGATTCCCTGGAGGAACTTCCGGAGGAATTCCTGGAAGAACTTCCGGAAGAATTCCTGGGAGAACTTTCGAATGCATTTCTTCGGGAACTTCCGGAAAAACTCCTGGATGAACTTTCAGATGTTCCTGGAAGAACTTCCGGAGTTATTCCTGGAGGAACTTCAGAAGGAATTCCTGGAAGAACTTCCGGAGGAATTGCTGGAAGAACTTCCGGAGGAATTCCTGGAGGAACTTCCGGAGGAATTCCTGGAGGAACTTCCGGAGGTATTCCTGGAGGAACTTCCGGAGGAATTCCTGGAGGAACTTCCGGAGGAACTTCCGGATGAATTCCTGGAGGAACTTCCGGAGGAACTTCCGGAGGAATTCCTGGAGGAACTTCCGGAGGAATTCCTGGAGGAACTTCCGGAGGAATTCCTGGAGGTACTTCCGGAGTAATTCCTGGAGGAACTTAAGGAGGAATTTCTGGAAGAACTTCCGGAGGAATTCCTGGAGGAACTTCTGGTGGAATTTCTGGAGGATTTTCCGGAGAAATTTCTGGAGGATTTTCCGGAGGAATTTCCGGAGGAATTCCTGGAGGAACTTCCGGAGGAATCCCTGGAGGAACTTCCAGAGGAATTCCTGAGGCACTTCCGGAGGAATTCCTGAGGCACTTCCGGAGGAATTCCTGGAGGCACTTCCGGAGGAATTCCTGGAGGAACTTCCGGCGGAATTCCTGGAGGAACTTCCGGAGGAATTCCTGGAGGAACGTTAAACTTTATGGAACTTTAAAAGAAATTCGTGAAGGCACTTCCGCAGGACTTTCTGGCGGCACTTAGGAATGAATTCCTGGGGGAACGTTGGAAAGAAGTCCTGGAAGAACTTACGGAGGAATTCTTAGTGAAACCTTGGAAGGAATTCCTGAATTCCTGGAGGAACTTTCGGAGGAATTCCTGGTAGAACTTCCGGAGGAATTCCTGGAGGAACTTCCTGGAGGAACTTCCGAGGAATTCCTGGAGGAAATTCCCAGGAATTCCTGGAGGAACTTTCGGAGGAATTCCTTTAGAACTTTCGAGGAAATCCTGGAGGAACTTCCGGAGGAATTCCTGGAGGAACTTCTGGAGGAATTCGTGGAGGAACTACTGTATGCAGATCTCCGGAGGAATTCCTGAGAACTTCTGGAGAAAATACTGGAGGAACTTCCAGAGGAATTCCTGGAGGAATTTCCAGAGGAATTCCTGGAGGAATTTCCAGAGGAATTCCTGGAGTGAGCTTCCTGGAGGAATTTTAGGAGGAACTTCCGGAGAAATTTCTGAAGAAACATCCGGAGAAAATCCTAGAGGAACTTCCGGAGGAGTTCCTGGAGGAACTTCCGGAGGAATTCCTGGAGGAACTTCCGAAGGGATTCCAGGAAGAACTTCCGGAGGAATTCCTGGAGGAACTTCCGGAGGAATTTCTGGAGGAACTTCCGGAGGAATTCCTGGAGGAACTTCCGGAGGAATTCCTGGAGGAACTTCCGGAGGAATTCCTGGAGGAACTTCCGGAGGAATTCCTGGAGGAACTTCCGGAGGAATTCCTGGAGGAACTTCCGGAGGAATTCCTGGAGGTACTTCCGGAGTAATTCCTGGAGGAACTTAAGGAGGAATTTCTGGAGGAACTTCCGGAGGAATTCCTGAAGGAACTTCTGGTGGAATTCCTGGAGGATTTTCCGGAGAAAATCTGGAGGATTTTCCGGAGGAATTCCTGGAGGAACTTCCGAGGAATTCCTGAGGAACTTCCAGAGGAATTCCTGGACGCACTCCTGGAGGAATTCCTGGAGGAACTTCCGGAGGAATTCCTGGAGGAACTTCCGGAGGAATTCCTGAGGAACTTCCGGAGAAATTCCTGGAGGAACTTCCGGAGAAATTCCTGAGGAACTTCCGGAGAAATTCCTGGAGGAACTTCCGGAGAAATTCCTGGAGAAACTTCCAGAGGAAATTCTGGAGGATCTTCCGGAGGAATTCCTGGAGGAACTTCCAGTGGAATTCCTGGAGGAGCTCTGGAGGAATTCTAGGAGGAACTTCCGGAGGAATTTCTGAAGGAACTTCCGGAGAAAATCCTAGAGGAACTTCCGGAGGAATTCCTGGAAGAACTTCCGGAGCAATTCCTGGAGGAACTTCCGGAGGAATTCCTGGAGGAACTTCCGGAGGAATTCCTGGAGGTACTTCCGGAGTAATTCCTGGAGGAACTTAAGGAGGAATTTCTGGAAGAACTTCCGGAGGAATTCCTGGAGGAGTTCCTGGAGGAACTTCTGGTGGAATTTCTGGAGGATTTTCCGGAGAAATTTCTGGAGGATTTTCCGGAGGAATTCCTGGAGGAACTTCCGAAGGAATTCCTGGAGGAACTTTCGAAGATAATTCCTGGAGAAACTTCCGGAGGAATTGCTGGAGGCACTCCGGAGGAATTCCTGAGGCAATCTGGAGGAATTCCTGGAGGAACTTCCGGAGGAATTCCTGGAGAACTTCCGAGGAATTCCTGAGGAACTTCCGGAGGAATTCCTGAGGAACTTCCGGAGAAATTCCTGAGGAACTTCTGGAGGAATTCCTGGAGGAACTTCCGGAGGAATTCCTGGAGGAACTTCCGAGGAATTCCTGGAGGAACTTCCGGAGGAATTCTGGAGGAACTTCCGGAGGAATTCCTGGAGGAACTTCCGGAGGAATTCTGGAGGAACTTCCGGAGGAACTTTAAACTTTATGGAACTTTAAAAGAAATTCGTGAAGGAACTTCCGCAGGAATTTCTGGAGGGACTTAGGAATGAATTCTGGGGAACTTTGGAAAGAAGTCCTGAAGAACTTACGGAGGAATTCTTAGTGAAACCTTGGAAGGAATTCTGAATTCCTGGAGGAACTTCCGAGGAACTTCCGGAGAAATTTCAGGAGGAACTTCCGGAGGAATTACTGGAGGAACTACCGTATGAATTCCTGGTGGAACTCTCAAGGAACTTTCGAGGAAATCTTCAAGGAACTTCCGAAGGAATTTCCGTAAGAATTCTGAGGAACTTTCAAGGAATTTCTTAAGGGACTTTCGGAGAAATTACTGATTAACTTTCAAAGGAGTCCTGGAGGAACTCCTTGGAAAAATTTCTGATAATTTCCCATATGAATTCTAAAGGAAACTTCTTAAAAGAAATTCGTGAAGGAACCTCCGCAGGAATTTCTGGAGGACTTAGGAAATGAATTCCTGGAGGAACTTTGGAAAGAAGTCCTGAAGAACTTACGGAGGAATTCCTTTAGTGAAACCTTGGAAGGAATTCCTGGAGGAACTTCGAGGGAATTCCTGAAGGAGCTTCAGAATGTTTTGCTGCAGGAATTTCCGAAGGAATTCTGGAGGTACTTCGCCAGGAATTCCTTGGTGATTCTCCAGAGGAGTCAATGGAGGAACTTACGCAGGAATTCTTTGAGAAACTCCATCGAGAATGCTTCAAGAATTTTTATGGAATTTCAAAATTGGTCTAGTAATGTCACACAAATTCAGAATAAATCCTCCAGATACTCCTGGGACTTTTTCCAAAATATGTCTTCCTGCATTCTCCAACAGCTCCTGAGTTCGTTCACATGGATGTCTCCTCAAAGTTATTCCAGGGTTTCCTCCTGGAGATCCTTCAGGGAATCCTTCAGTGAAACTCCCTCTCTGTAGATTCTTCCTGAATTCCTCCCATGGCGTTCCTCAAGGGTTTCCTCCTGGAGTTCCTCCAGAAATTTTTCCAGGATTCTTCCTGGAACTCCTACAGAGTTTCTCAGAACTCTTCCTGGAATTCCTCTAGGGACTATTTTGGAGTTCCTCCAGAGATTTCTCCTGGAGTTCCGCCAGAGAATTTTCCTGGTGCTCCTCCAACGATACTCCTTGAACTTCTCCTGCAATTCCTCCAGGAAAATCCTCCTGAGTTCTGCCAGATAAATCTACTGCGGTTCCTCTAAGGAATCCTCCTATAGTTCCTCCATTATGGATTTCTTTTGGGATTTTCCCTAGAGTTCATCCAGTGATTCCTTCAAATTCCTAATAGAGTTCCTCCATGGATTTCTCCTGAAATTCTCCATGGTTCTCTTCAGATAATCCCTCCAGGGAATCTCCGAGAGTTTTTTTCAGTAATTTGATGGTCTTCTGCCAGAATTTGCTCCAGAAATTCCTGGCGGGGTTCCTCTCACGGACTCTCTGATTTATTTCAGGATTCCTCCTGGGATATCTCCAGAGATTCTTCTTGAACCTCCAGGAATTACTCCTGAAGTTCCTCCAGGGATGTCTCCTTACATGCTTTTCTCCTGGAGATCCTGCAGGAATTTCTCTTTAAGTTCTTCCTGGAAATCCTCCTGGAGTTTCATCCAGTGATTTCTCCTGGAGTTCCTCCAGGGATCCTCCGTCACTTCAGGAGTTCCTCCAAAAATTCCTCATGGACTTCCTTCAGGAATTTCTCCAATTTGCTGAAGAATTTCAGGATTTCCTTCTGGCGATCTTCTCCAGAAATTTCTCCTGAAGCTCTGGGGAATTCTTGTTAGAGCTCTGACAGAAATTCCTAGTGAATGTTCTGGAGCAATTGAATGAATTTTGGTGGAACTCTTGGAGGGATTCATGGTGGAAATTTCTTGAAAGAGTTGTGGGAAATCCTGGGAGAATTCATGAATAATTGTTGCTGGTATTTTGGAGGAGTTCGTGGAAGGAAGGCTGAAGGAACTCTGAGTAGCTGGAGTAATTCCTGATGAAATGGTAGGTTTTCTGGAAGAATTCCGGACTGTTGCTGGAAATCAAGGAGAAGCTCCTGATGAAATCGTTGTAAAGCTATTGGTCAAAATTTTTGGTTGAATTCCTTTGAAACCTCCAGAGAGGAATGCCTTGTAGAAATCACGAAAAAAATCTTGTGGAAATTTGAATGAATTCCCTAGGAATTCCCCCAGATTTTTAGGATTTCTCTACGCATTTTCATGTGAATTCCATAAAAATCTTAGAGGAATTGCAAAACAATGCCCACAAGAATTTTTCAGAATTCCCAAAGGAATTTTCCAAAGTTCCCAGTTATTTACTAAAAATAACTCATTTGAGTTAACCAGAATTCCTTCAAATTTCATACGGATTCACTACAATCCGGATTTTTGAAAATTTTCACAGGGTTTCTCCAGACTACCATAGAACTTTCCATCAGTAACTCCCTGTAAAAAAACATAGTTCGGACGTATGCTTATATTCCATTTCTATATCATACAATCATTCTTCATTTTTTTTTTCTTTTATTCAAAAATTGTCATAAATACAACGCGTATCATCCTGATTCTTCTCATACTTAATATTCATTGTACAGCGCCGTACTGCTTCCTGTAACATCCAACATTTCAGGCGAAGGAAACTGTAGTGAACACCATTAAATTAACGTTACTATTCCAAAAACTTCGTGAATCTATCGCGGGCGTAAAAATCAAATTGATTGTTGCATTTCTTCTCCGCCTCGGACATCTTAGAACATCCTCATCCAGCGGAACGCCGAAGAGTGGGGTAGTTGGGGTGGTCGCGGTCATCTTGTCCTATAGGTATACCAATTGAGCTGGGCAAGTGGGCCGATCTGATGCTGGTGGCACCGCTGGACGCGAACAAACTAGCCAAAATGGCATACGGTTCGTGTGTCAATCTGCAACTTTGTATGGCGAGGGCATTTAACTTTGGAAAACCGTTGTCTTTGCCACGAACAACCGTCGTGATGAACGTGCACGGGACCGCAGATCGAGACGCTCCGGTCGTGGGGCTTCAGGGTGATTCCATATGTGACCAAAGGACGCTGATGTGCGGCGATACGGGGTTGGGTGCGATGGCTAAGGTTGAAACGATCGTGCCTCATATGGGGGGATGTTTGAGAAGATGGAGTTGAACAATTTGTAGAAGTAAATGGTAAAAATACTCTTCGATCCACTAGCCACGTACCTGCGGTTTATCTCCTGGTATTGGTCCAAAGCCGCCGGCAAATCCATTCCAGCTAAGTACGTTTGGCCCTCAATGGCATTGTTGTTGGACAAATAAACTGTAACGAGAGAAATGAGAAAAATAATTTATAAATAATTTCCGGCGTTTCCTATTTTCAATACTTCTACGCATTATTTGCCACTTTTCATTTCACTTTCTCTTAAACGCAGGCGGATTTTGTTGGAATTATTCCTGTATTTTCATTGAACTAAAACTTGTAGTAAAGCGCGATAACGGTGATAACAGACTATCCAAATTGAAAGAAAACAAAAAGTGACATTTGTATCACATACATATGTGTTAGTGAGAGCAAGTTAATATTTGGCTGCGTATTGATCGAAAAATCTCGGATTAACTTAATACTCCGAAATCGGAGTAGTATTAAAAAGAAAATCCGAGATTAAATTCTGAGGATAATACAGCTTGAAGCTTTACCGGAAATCGAGGATAATACGAGATTCGCGTATCATCTCGTTAAGGAGCTTACCGCCATAATAGATCCACTTGTATGCATGTATGTGACTGCGTATGTGCAAATTCTGAAATTTACCTACCATTAAGAATCTAGTTCTTTTAAGGTGATTGAACAAGTTTAGTTTTATCAAATTAGACATCCATAAGGCGAAATATATGTTATTATTGAACGCTATTGAGTTTCGTTCAGATCAATGACTGATTTCGTTAGTTCTGGATTAATTAATATCAAGGTCTCTGGAAATTACGAGTACATTATATGCAACCAGTGTTACGATAGCTACTAACCATGTCACAATAGTTATTCAATCCGACGAGCGCCTTATAGATAGGCAGCATGAACTACAGTACGTTATCATTCGTTGAGTTGTCACTCAACCCATGACATCCGCCTTTGGGTAGGCAATAATTTTGTTACTTTCACGGTAAATCGCCTTGGGAAGCTGAGTAGTTTTATCTCGTTTTAAATACTGGAGTCTGTGAAAAGAATTCCTTATAACAAAGGAAGAGTCAAAATCTCACTGTAGGTGGATTAATCTGGGTTTTTTTTGTGTTTATTCCGATAAAATTGGAAACAGACTGAGAGACGAGTACTATAATGCTTTTTCTTTTATAGTTTACCGGAAAGCAAAAAACCTATCGCTACAATAGTGTTAGTGAGATTCTTTATTTGGCAACAACTAGAAACATGTACAAGGTACTTAAAAGCTACAATTTCATTGGGTGTTACATTTTATTCACTGATTGGCCAGCATGGGTTTATAGAAACTCTTATACAAGTGTTATGGAACGTACACACGGTCAAGCAGTTTGGCCAACATTGACTCCACCTCTCGTTTATTCAAACGTCCATCAAGTTTTTCCAACAGCGGCACGAACAATCAATTTATTCGACCAACAATATCACACACGAACGACCGAAGCGCAAACTTAGGCACCAACCATCAAAAAATATATGGGGGTTTGTGCAACTTCACTACAAATGCTCAAACATGTTCGGCGAACCTTGACTCCACCCCCGACAACTCAAACCAAAATCAAACCGTTTTAATTTTTTCCAACCGAGCCGCCAACTGTCAAATGGTTGTTCGAACAACTTCACTCACACACGTTCGAACAAAGCAGCAACCGAAGCGTTTTCTGGGGAGCGGAGTCAATGTTCGTCACACTGCTTGACTGGTGTGTACTAGGGATCCTATAATGAGAGATATGCAAATACTTTTCCAGACGATTTAGCAACGCTGTTACTTTTGTTGGCAAACGCTTCCAGCACTTGCCGCAGCGCAAAATGTCGGAAGCTTGTATATGACTGCTTTTTTTTTTGGCATTTGAAAACAATTTGGAATATGTTTGTCTGTCCACTAACAGTGCGTTTAAAAAAGCATTATCACTAAAATAAAGGAGTAATACAAATAGGCGAAACACGATACCATAAACTAGATTACTTCTACTCGCAAAAGTAAAATTTCAAATTGTTTTATTCGATGAAACTTCTTCTCCAAATTTATCTCCAATACCTTTCAACCCTCGTCTCTAATCTGCAACAATAACAACGTTCATTTGACTCACGTTTTGACAGTTCTCAATGCTCGATTGGCTTACAATGGCCGCTTTCGCATATCTCTCATTATAGGATCCCTAGTGTGTACGTTGCATAAGTTCGTCAAAAGTGGCATTGGGATAGATCTTTCGCCTAATACCATACGAAATCACTTTGAAAGGGCTGTCCTTCAAACTTATATGTTGCTTTCTTATGTTTTCTAAATACTTTCTTAAATGCTTAGTGGTTACTTTCCGATTAGCAATGCATAACAAAATTATAACTCAATTCTATCAATGTTTGTTATTTAAAGCAACGTTTGTTATAATTAGATAATTCGATAGAAATGTGTCTTCGACCAGTTTTATTTCATATCAAAATTATAACAACATTAGTTATGTATATGGGGCCCTCCTAAGCCGTGTGGTAAGATGCGCGGCTACAAAGCAAGACCATGCTGAGGGTGGCTGGGTTCTATTCCCGGTGCCGGTCTAGACAATTTTCGGTTTGGAAATTGTCTCGACTTCCCTGGGCATAGAAGTATCATCGTGCTAGCCTCATGATATACAAATGCAGAAATGGTATTGGCTTAGAAACCTCGCAGTTAATAACTGTGGAAGTGAAAGTGCTTAATGAACACTAACCTGCGAGGCAGCAATGTCCCAGTGTGGGGATGTAATGTCAATGAAGAAGAAGAAGAATTGCCTACATTTTTTGTAGATAATGGAAAAAAGTTGAGGTAATCTCCAGTACAACTTAAATCTGTGGTCGATATTAATAGCTAGTACAAAGTTGATTGCCTACATTATGGATGGTAATCCGTTTTTCTACGTGATGTAGGCAATTACCTTGAAAGTAGATTTTTTACAGGATAATTATATAAACGTTTGTTATAACGGTGGTATGAAGGTATCAGCCTCTGATTCAATTGTGTTACGGCTAGAGGAAATTTTGGTACAGTTTTTGTTATTTCAACAACTAACCAGCCAAATTTATAACACATTTTGTTACAATATTTTTCTGAAATAAATAACTCCCCTTGTTGTAGTTTTGTTATGCATTGCTGATCGGGTTGGGTTATGTTAGTTTGTTTTGAAAAAAATAAAAATTTCACAATGTTTCAAAAAATTTTGAATCACTTTGGACCTTATTTCATATCGTTCCGAAGTCTCGGAAGTAAATCAATATTTTGTTTCAACCCAATATGGACATTTAAAAAGTCGTTTTGTTTCGCATACCCTTACCAGTAAAGAGACACGCACAATGGATACCTTTGCGTACGCAAACGTATTTATTGTGCGCGACACTATCCATAATGCCATTACCCTTAAGTCCACTACCCGGAATGCCATGGCCCATAATGAGTAACTAACCCGAATGAAACACTACCCAAAATGAGCCACTACTCGGAATTAGTTATAAACGCGAGTTTATACTTAATTTCAATAAAAATATGTTTACACAATGAAAGTTTATTAGAATTCAGATGAATGATTAATAATTGGTTTACGTACTAATCAATAGCAGGGCGACTCCAGTCAAGTAATCTAAACAGTTTTTACGATAATCTTGATCGTAACTCCGTACCAGTTTTTCCCGCAGATTGTCCTTTATCACTTCCTTCTTGCGTCTTTTTTTAAATGGTTCACCTTGTAGCATTCGCAAGTACTCAACGTTAGCATTTCGTACTTCAAACTGGAACTTCTTTAATACGGTATAGAACGAAGGATTCTCGTTTTGTAAAATTTCGTTCCACTTCGTGTGTCACCCTTCAAGATTATTGGAGGTTTTGGGTAGATTGTCCAACACGTTCTCATACACAGACCAGATAATTCGAGGAAATTGAACTCATCGAAACACAGAAAAAGGTTTTTCAGTGCGCTGGGGCATCCCCTTTGAAGCTTGTCGAAAGCCATTGGTATATCTTGCGCTGGCAAGAAAGTCAAGGCGACAAACTGCCTAAATGACAAGCCGATCAACTCCCGTATTCACGTTGCAGCCCAAGCTTTTTCATTATCCGGAATAAACTTTTGGTTCAAATGGGGAAAAAGCCAACAATGTCAAGGAAGGCCGAAGGACATAATACTTTGGCAGCATTCATTTCGCTGCTGGCTCAAAATCGGATTAAAATCATTTGGGTCTCTAGGATCAAGACGAACGGTATATGTCGATTCGTTTTTCTTAGGCAACAGCATAAATAATACGATGGGAACAAATCTCGTTGCCAGGCTTGTACAAAATTTGCATGAATCGTGAATATTTGGGTGAAGAGTACGTGGAGACTCCATCCATCCATAATTCAAATTGTAGCCCTGCGACAAAAAAAGCTTTTAACAACTGTCTTACTGATGAAAAAATAATCACCGTTACTTCATCACTTTTAACTGCGCTTTGAAGAAAAGGTTCACCATCAATAGTGGATCGGAATCTAACGTCAATTTCGTCAAAGTCATCAATGTATTTTGGGTCTTTCTGCTTATCCCCCTTTCTGCGACGTTGAATTATTTTGTGCTGGACTCTGCGACTTATGTCGAATTCGTTTTTAAACCTGGGTCAGTACCAACCCGAACCCTGAATAAAAAAAACATTTTCAGTTCCATCTGTCATTGGATATGTTGGTGTGCGTAGCATCGTGTTTGTTTTGATTCGAAACATATGATCCAGGGCATCCAGTGCACTGGTAGTGCGTTGGCCTTGACTATTAAACAGAGATCATGATAAATAAATATGGTTAAGTGCGTGAACTGAATTTTTTCCGGATAGTGGAATTTACTTTGGGTGGATATAAATAGGGAAACTTGCTCCTGGACTTAATCTCATGGCTCCGATATTCATCCCATCAAAAACAAAGCAATGGAGAAAAGAATTTATAGTTTGTTTACATTTACTTTTGTGATTTTTCTCAGCAGTGAGTATGCATGTTGACAAAAAGAATTGACAAAATTGGTGCTGCATTTCTTTGTTTCGCGATGAAATCCCGCATAATTAAAAACGGTTTGCAATATTGTTGGTACTATGGATATGAAATAAGTGAAATTGTTACTAATTTATATCATTGTACGATTTACAATGGTAATTTTGCTATATGATGATCTTGAACTAATATTATACAAAAACTTAGTCTACGATGCCATATGCAATAATTTCACAATATATATTGTATTTTTACGAATTTTCTTATTTTCCTATTCATTGGAGAAAAAAACGATGATGATAAAAGTTTCAGAAATGTCTTATAACTGAGAGTAGTAACGATACAGGATATTGCTATGTATTAATTACGTATCCTCTAAAGGCTTTCTCTATTATGCTGCGATTACACAAAGACATCATATCAGGAATCATATCCCTTCAATGATATACCAAAAGATAATCATTCAAGTTTGCATTCTATGTGCGTGTTTGTTTTCCATACAATGCCTAAAGAATATATTTTCTGAGCAGCTGCCATGTTTTTTTTTCAATGAAAGTAAAATACTGGTTCAGGTGAACTCAGCTAGATTTGCGTTTAGTGTTGAATATACGTTTTCTCGCACTGAAAAATTTAAAGGTGAGTAACGCAATTCCTTAAAATGCAAACTACTTTACTAGCTCCCTTCATGCATATTTGACATCTTTTTACAGTTTACCAATAAGTTTCTGTCTTAACGCATTGCAGCTGACCTTGCAACCTCGCTTTGAAACCTTGGACAAAAATTGAATTTGATTATTTAATGCATGATTGTTCATCGGTAAGTTTTTGTTACATATATTATACTACCTACAAATTGATAATGTGGTGTTTTTTTCTTGCCTGTATTACAGTCAATGTGGATTTCTATCTGCACTCGGCTTTACGGGATGCGGGATTCCTCGACGCCCGGATGAATTTTTTTGTCTCATCGCTAATCCAATCGCTATGGATTCATCATTCCATGCTACACGAAGAGCTAAATAAGTTAAATCTAATAAACTTCATAATACCAATATATACTATGATTGATAATATACATATTGTGTTTTAAAAATAATAATAAGGGAAAATACGATGCTTGCTCTTTCATGCTAGTTAGAAGATAAAGGGATACTAAAGTGCGTCGAGTTTTTTCTTTAACTATCATTACATTGTATATATATGGCAACCTTCATATTGTTTCCATATAGAACAAGGATTGGTAACTGAACCATACCATACAATGTGGAGTTGAAAAAAAATGTATTGGAGAAAATAGCCTTTTTATATATGAGTAATTATACTGTAACCGCCGTATTACCCCACGTTAAGTTGATTTTCCAATCACAGCATACCATATTTTGAAGACCATTTATGATGAGTGTTGGTTTATCTTTAATATCAACAGTAAATCAGAATAGTAGGGAGACCAATGTCATTTTGTTGTCATGAATGATCATTGACAAATGTTATGGTTAAGTGATTCAAAGATTATGCGGGATGTTCGAGTGAGATGAGATCGGAACAGTTCCCCTATAATTAATATATATTCAATAATCCTCTGCACATTTTTATACCAAGAATTCCGTATAGAATTCGTTATGTAAAAGAGATTTTCTATTATTCTACAAAAAATCATCTATTTCTTGCAAAAAGTTTTTTTCGGAGAACACCAGAAGCATTGTAATAAAAATTCTCCAGGATTCGCTTATTTTTTTCCCTCGCTACCTCTCCTGATAAAAAGTAGCCTCACACCTCGAGAAAAATTTTCCGCAGGATTTTGGGCCCTGCATTCATTTCAATCTCCCGGAGGAATTGCTCAAGGTGCCTCTCCGTGGAAATTTATGTACGAAACTTGCGGAGCAAATTCCTGAAGGAAACTTCGAGTAAGTTCCTGTATTCCAGAAGGATTTCCTGAAGGAATTAAGGTATTGTAGGAATTTCCAAATTAATTCCTGGAGCAACTTCCCAGAGAAAATCACTGGAACAGTATTCAAAGATATTCCCTAGAAAGAAATTCCAGAGGAATTCATTTCGAAAGGATCTCTGGGAAAAATATGGAGGAATGTCTGGAGAAGATATCGCCAAACATTCAAGAAAGAATTAATGGTGCAATTTCTGACGAGTACTTTCTGGCAGAATTCCCGAAAGAAAGATTCTAGAAACGCACGAAAGAGTTTTTTGGAAGAATTTCAAAAAAATTCCAGTATAAGAAATAATTCTTTTTCGGTATTTATTCACTCAAATATATTTTTCTGACTAATTCTTGGTGGATTTTGTAAGAATTATCCAGTTGCCACCGACTTAATTTTAGGACATCATCTGTGAGGAAAACCTCATCGAAATCCTAAGGAATACATAACTCGCCTAACAAATCTATTTTTGAAACTGACTGTATGAACAACAGTACCGGACAATTTCACATTTAAAAACTACAATAACAAATATCACAAAATTCCCGGAAAAAAAAGATTTTTAAAGCGCATTTTATTTTAATAAACAGACAGTTTCGTTTCTCCCTTTCGCCGGTATTTATTCCGCCCCAGTCCCACCCACCCACGTGGTTTCTGACAGTTGGAAGTACAGGTTGTATTAATTGAACCAGGTGCAAACCGTGAGTAACAACACAGTGCGAACTCGACAGCTTTGGGGTTGGAACTAGTGCGAACCTAGTTCCAACCTGAGCGAATAAAAAAACACTTTGACAGCACTTAGGTTGGAATTGGTTCCAACCTAGGTTGGAACTTTTTAAAAACGAATGCGATATTAGTGTTGTAGGGACACGGCAGGTATTTCCGTCCATCGTCATAGGGGTTAAAATCAATGAAAACAACGTCGTTTTGCTAGAACTACACTATAACAGAACGTTTCGCCTAAGCTTACGATTGGGTACGGATGTAGTTACGTATTGCTTGATCTGTACAGCGGCCGGTAATAAATTTATCAGTTCTGTGCGTGATCTCTTGTTTCGGACTGCAGAACGATCGCGGTCGGACGAATTATTGTGATCTGCATTGCGCGGCCGGTAATAAAATTAATTCAGTTCTATGCGGATCTCTCTTGTTTCGAAGGGCGGTAGTCATATGGCTACTGCTTCTGCCTCATACGCAGGAGGTCGGGTTCAATCCTCAGGTCCGTTCCATTCTCCTACTTTGTATCTTTCTATATTTATCGTTCTAGTAACGCTAGAACTGGAAATGGACTTACCGTTTCCATTTTATTCCTATACCTTCAACTTGAGTATTCTAACAGTAATCTGCTAGAATTGGAAATGAACTATAGAGCCTGTTTCCTGCATCCAATTAGAAATTCCATCAGTTACCTTCTCCTATCTATCACATTGGCAGCTCGTTAACCAAGACGAACCTCTGCCTCCAACCCAACCCAGAAATTCCAACAAATTCCGCATGAACTCGTGGGTGCAGAGTATATTCGGCTTTGCAGGGCGAGAGATTGCATCATCATTTCTCCCTTCCTACATTGACTTGCATTCTGACGTAGCAGGCGCCAGTATGACTAACAAAATGAGATCACCAGTATTTGTACATTGAAGATGTGTGCTAGTCCCAAGCAAACATCTGTTGGTTCCCTGTGCAAGAACAGCTGATCTGGTCATAATGGAGTAGCAACCAGAGCAGTCAATCAAGCTCAAGCTCAAGCTCAAGCTCAAACATTCAGCAATTGCCTTTGACTATACTATTGGATCCACCACACTACGTAGAGAGACTGTTGTCAAGGATCTATGTATTATTAGACACTAAGCTGACGTTTAAGAACATGTTGCTTTCATAGTCTCTAAGGCCTCCGCCACTGGGTTTCATTTTTCGAATAGCAAGGAATTTTAATGATGTCCACTGTTTAAAGGCTCTATATTGTTCTTTAGTAAGATCCACTTTAGAATATTCATCTGTAGTTTGGGCACACTGATTCTGATAGTAATAATATTTCCGTATTGAATCAGTTCAGCGTAAATTCACGGTTCGCTCTACGTCATCCCGTGGAGAAACCCTGACATTCTGGCTTAGTTATGAGGACCGCTGTAGGTTAATTGAGCTAGATTTACTAAGCGTCCGTCGTGATACTGCCGTGCGTTATTTGTAGCAGACCTTTACTTCTGAATAACATTGACTCGCCTCCTCTTTGTCCCAGCTGAATTTCAACGTCAGCCAACAAAACCTTCGTTCGATACAATTTTTTTTCTCTGCGGTGCCTGAACGAATTACGGACAACGAACCATTTTTGAGCTGCAGAATTTTCAATCGCTGCTCAAATGAATTGATTTTTACTTGAGTCGTAACAACTTCGGAAAAGGTTTTCCTCACCCTCGTCACACTTTTAGAAAGGTTAGCTTAAATTGTTGATACTAGATCTAGACTAAGATATTGTTAATAGCAAGAAATAATTGTATTATGTATCATTTGAGTTAAATTGTATTCTGTTGGTACGAAAAGACGAAGAGGTTTTTCGCCCATTTGAGAGAACAAAAGAGTTCTAACGGGCTTTTCCCTTTTCCTAAAAAATAAAAAATAAACAACAAAATAAAACAAAATAAACACCTGCCTAGTAGACTTATTGATCTGAATCCTGAAACTGTTTGAAGGAATTAGAGCACCTGGTTTAGGCATGATTGATTAAGATATACACAAAGACTCTATGGACATGAATGGGCTTGATGGGTTGACATCGCTTTGGTATAGAGCGTAGGTGACCTGAGTAAACCAATTGATCTGAACTGCGGAACAGTTTGATGACCTAGAACACCTGGCATGACTGAATTGCAGGTCATGCACAAAGGCCCTATGGACATGTGTGGCCTTGATGGGTTGACGTCAGTGTGATACAGAACGTAGAACCTGGTAGCCCAATTGATCTTAGCCCGGAACAGTTTGAGAGCTTAGAACACCTGGTAGATGTATGATTGAATTGCGTTACACCCTAAGGCTCTATGGAGTTGGTGGCTTGATGGGTTGACGTCGGTTTGTTACAGAACGTAGTTGAACTGGTAGATCAATTGATCTGAACTCCAGAACGGTTTGGAGAGCCTGTAATTTCTGGAAATATTGTTTGTATTATGTTATCTATGTCCTCAGGAATAATTTTTTGACACTTTTATGAAAAATCCGTGAAGATGGTTTGAGAGATAGCTGAAAGATCATTTTGAACGTTGTTTTATTTTATTTCCAACTAGCTTTTATGTACCCGGCCTTGCTTCGGAGTTGCCAGTTTAATTCGCAGTTTTTTCACCATCGGAATTGGAATAGGTCAAAAGGATAATTGTGTTTTCTTATTGATATTTCATCATTTGATTAAAAGAAGGTAGATTAATTTGAAAACATTGACTGATTTTGAAAATGGACTCCAAAAATCGCTTTATTCCGGCAAACGTCTATTTCTAAAGAAGGAAAACATACACTGATGCCTTATTCCGGAAAAACGTCTATTTTTAAAGAAATGATCATATTTATCGTCCAGAAGGAAACACTTTAATCATTGCTTTTCTCTGGGAACCATGATTTCGATGAAGTGTTGAGTTGATCGATCCTGTCATTCGCCTTCTTAAGAAAAAAGAATGTTTGTTCCAAATTTGGTTGAAATCGGGCAAGGGGTAAGTTATGCTGGCATTGGATCATTGCATAATTGCTTTTATTTATTAATCTTGAATCATATCACATAATTATCATACCTTTAAAATTTGGAATAAAGGTTACTCGATTATGGATCACTATGCAATTTGATCATTCATAATCATCAATCATTAATCATACGATCGTTAATCATTAACCATACATAGTGTGTCAACATTTAATCACGATCGGTAATCGTTAATCATAATCCAACGGTTTTTCTATCTATTATTCATAATCGTTAATTTTGTCAAAAATGAATTTAATCATTAATCATTATCAGTCATCATTTTCAAAAATTATAATTCATTAATCATAATTTTAATCATAGAGTTGAATGATTTAATCATTTAATCTGCTTAGAATTGGTCCTGGGGGTCAGGAGTTACACTGAATTGCCCGTTTTCTAAAGACAACCGCTTCCTTTACCCTTCTCTTTCTCGACGGCCATTTCACCCCCTTTGTTATCTTCTCCTAGGGATAGAAATAATTGAAATTTGGTGAAATCGGTACAGGGGTTCAGAGTTACACTAAATTGCCCGTTTTCTGAACAATTCTCCTTCAGACCCCTACCCCTTATCCAAATTTCTCCGTACTATCCTCATAGTGAATATGTGTACAAATTTGATTGAAATCGTCCTGGGGTTGGAGTTACACTGAGTTGCCTCTTCCAAAGACAACACTCCCCTATACCTCCCCTTTTTCCAATGACCATCCCATCCCTTTGTTATCTTTTCTTATGATGTAGAATGTGTGTACCAAATTTGCTGAAATCGGTACAGGGGTTCAGATTTACTTTGAATTGCCCGTTTTCAAACAAACCCTCCTCCAGACCCTCCCCTTTCCCAAATCCCTCCCATATGATTACCTCCTCGTAGTGAATATGTGTACAAAATTGGTTGAAATCGGTCCTGGAGAGTGAAAGTTACACAGAATTGTTCGTTTTCTGAACAAAACCCTCCCACCACCCTCCTTTTCTACATGACCATCCCACCCCTTTGTTAACTTCCTCTGAGGATAGAGAATGTCTGTACCAAATTTGGTTGAAATGGTCCTGGAGTTGAAATGTTCACAGAATTGTTCGTTTTCTGAACAAAACCCTCCCACCACCCTCCCCTTTTCTACATGACCATCCCACCCCTTGTTAACTTCCTGAGGATAGAGAATGTCTGTACCAAATTTGGCTGAAATCGGTCCTGGAGTTGAAAGTTAACAGAATTGTTCTGTTTCTGAACAAAACCTCCCACCACCCTCCTTTTCATCGACCATCCCACCCTTTGTTAACTTCCTCTGAGGATAGAGAATGCTGTACCAAATTTGGTTGAAATCGGCCAAGTGGTTCAGAAGTGAAGAAGGAACATACATACATAGATTGGTTTTATATATATAGAAGAAGAAGAAGTATAGTACACGTCGAACAAAACCTAAATTACTGTTCAAGTAGATGTAACAAATCTGTTCCATGTTAAATAACGTAGTTATATGTTGTTTAAATTTACGCGTGCTGGTATTTTTACAGTTCTTTTGTTTATTGAAACAAAAAAAAGGAGCAGAGCATGGAATTGAACTTTCCGTAGGAGTGAAAGCTCCAAAATTGTTATCCTCTCGAGTATTTGCTCTATGATTTCTGAGTCGATCAAAGTGTACAGGTTAAGTGTTGGGTGATTCCAATCTTTCATCAGGCTGAACGATAGCTTAAATATACACGACATGGAACTTCTTCGAGGCGGAATCGTTTGAGACTCAGTAAGCTGAATGCATCAGATTTCTCGCCTAAATGTTCAAACACCATTGAGTTATAGCGATGAAAAGCTGCAACAGGACCAACTATCATCTTATTGGATATCCGAATATACATTTGGTAAACGCTCATGTGAATAAATTAGGTTCCAGTTGCGGTTTGCAAGAAATGAAATGGGGTTTGTTTTGATTGTTTTGACAGCCACGTGCCGTTCACCAAGGTTTCCGATAGAATCATGTAAAATTAAGATATATAGAATTGAAATATCAATGATTTTTCATTTAGTACACAGAAACTTGAAATTACACATTATGTTACCGAATTTTACATTCAATTGTGAATTCCTGTGCCTAATTTTCATAATATTTTTACGTAGTGTAGACCATTCCAAAGGCATCTAGGGATGTTCAATAAGTTGTGGCATTTCCTTATGGAATGGTAATGAATATGCTAAATTATATTGAGTAAACCGAATTTTAACATTTTTTAATTGGCAGTGTTCTGACTCACGGCATTGCAGGTTAAAACTGAGCACAAAACAAAACATTAGTGTTATAAAATTTCATATGAGATGGGTGAAAGATAATTTTTTTTGAATCCGTCAACGGGCTGCTAAGATACAGCGATTTAAATTTTAAGTTTACTTCAAATCTGATCTCGGTATTTGGCGTGTTAAAGAATGTTTTGAAAATCCTCAAAATTATCTGTTTTTTTCCGTTGCCCCCTCAAAATACATATTTGAGGACTAGACAGCTGCCAGGTATCTTTTATATAGTCGTTATCAGCTTATTGTTGAACTTATTTCAGTACCTCGGGCATAGTTTCGTTTTTTTTGCATAAAATATTGATGTTAATTTAATGCATTAATCTGAATTCAAATATCACGTCAGAGCTTTTATTTTGAAAAGAAAATGCAGTTTTCGAAATTCTTTCGTACAAAAAGTTCAAAACTCCTTAACTAACCAACCACACGGATCAAGTGGTAAATTGCAGAAAAACGGTGAAATTGCAACTGAAGAGTTCTATTTTATACGGAAAGTTCTGTTTGGTTCGTGTAAGTTCAACGTAAAGTTTTAGCAGCTGGCTCTGGTGCTTCCTCACGCAGTAGTTCTGGAGTATGATGCTTTTTCCCTGCTTGTTTATGCAGAAACCTTAACTGAAAGTTGATCCAACTGCAAAAGGTTGAAAGTTTACTCTTCATCGTCCTTCCAGCAGCTGAGGGAACACTTGCGCACCAATTGCCTTCCGGCCTGTCCTACGAAGATTTTAAAGCTTTAAACAGTATGCACGAAATTCAGTTTCCGGTCGATCAACTGGAGTAATTAGTGGTTCAAAGTTGATACTTTTATGATAAATCGGATCAACATTGTTCCAACTCATTAGATTCGCTTTGTTGCGGAACGTCGAACAGATATGTTCAGTGCTTTACTAATCCTGTGCTTCTGGTTGAGTTTAGTCTTGAAGATAAGAAGAAAAAATCCAGTAATAAAAGCATCCAAGTGGATAAGAAGCAAAGTTTCAACGAACTATGGCTGCGTCATAAAAGGGAAAGTTTTTGTAAACTTACGCCAAGGGTGGATGCGATTGCGTTATTTGTTTACACATACCTACAAAGTTGGGCAACTGCACTTGAATTACCTGGCATTGTTAAGACAAACCGAACGGGTGGAAAAACTGGTACGGCTGCAGAGTGAGAGTATTCTTCGAATGGTTATCATGGACAAGACTCCAGGCCAAAGTGCTGCTATCAGTCTGAAAAGAGCACTAGAGCAAAATGATCTTCTTTTGGATATGCCTCTACTGCTTGGGCAGTGAGGAAATGATCGATTATGGATATGGCAGCAATCAGAACTATTTTATATTTTACTATTGCGCATCTGTTGAAACTGATTATCCAAAGAAATGTGAAAATATATAAACGACTCTAAAGAGTTTATAAGTTTATTTAATAATTGAACGCAGCTTAACTGAACTGGTTTATCAAAACAGCTTAACTGGCTTTTAAGATATAATTTCGGCGTAAAAATCACACGTAGAGTTATGGGTTATGGTCGAACCAATGACTGGTAAATTCGTTTTATTTAATTCATTCAATTCATCTATCCTGAATACCTGGCATGACTCAACGTTGTTGCACCTAATGAACGGTAATAATTAGTCAACAGTTTGACGAACATTGACTCCCTCCCCAGAAAACGCTCGGTTGCTGCTTTTGGAACATGTGTGAAGTTGTTCGAACAACCATTTGACAGCAGGCTGGTTGGAAAAAATAAAACGGTTTGATTTTGGTTTGAGTCGGGGTGGAGTCAAGGTTTGCGCAACATGTTTGAACATTTGTATGAAGTGCACAAACCCCATATATTTTTGATGGTTGGTGCTCAAGTTGCCTTCGGTCGTTCGTGTGTGATATTGTTGGTCGAATAAATTGATTGTTCGTGCCGCTGTTGGTTGGATGTTGAATAAACGAGAGGTAGTCAATGTTGGTCAAACTGCTTGACCGTGTGTAAGTTCCATAAGCTTATGTGTGTAGAGCTTCACATTAGTCGGTGCTTAGGATGTTCTTCCAATTTATTGAACTTTTAGGTGGGCCTTTGAAATTTTTTTTTTTTGCTTTTTTTCTTCCAATATTGCACCAGCTGACCAGCCCACTGATGTCAGCCATGTTTTAAACGATTCCAATTTTCTTTTCTTTTTGTACACTTTATACTGCGTCACCGCTACACATCATTTTATAGTTTCCGACAAGTATCGTATTCCTAGTTCCTAGACTAGAATTTGAATTCATTTGCCTTCCAACACTGTTCGTATGACTAGAATATTATTTGTAAATTGCGATTTTTTTCTTACATGTTTTCTGCATAGGTCAAGTTCAATTTATTATGCTCGACTTGGCTTTGGTATTTCAGCTGTTGGTTTGCTGTATGAAGCTCTAAATGAAGCGCATCCCATACAATCAAATCTTAAATTGACCGACAATCAGCAAGAATCTAGCGTTCGCCAAACTCATAGGTCCAACGCCTTCCTAGAGGACCCGTTCCATACCTGCAAGCAACGTAAATTCAACGCATCGTACGAAGTACGGAAAACACCGCAACCGTCCCATCTCTGTTTCGCAGTTCCGATTGCGTTCGGTTTCCCGACACTGAGCCATTATGCAAAGAAGCGAGCAAACAGCATCGTCAATGGACGAGGCAGCACCGACTTCAACGGCAACGACAGTAAGAAGAGCACCCTTTAAGTCAACCATCATTACGAAATGCACAAATTGAAAAGTGTAGGAGCAAAACAGAGCACAGCAGCGAAACGCAGGTATCTTGTCAGACATCGCCTGAAATGGTCAACGCAAACGATAGCAAATGATGGTCATTTGTTCCGGAAAAGGTCCACGCTCTGGCATCGAATGTGGTGATTTGTTGCTGCGAAGCGGAAAGCGAGCGCGCTGACTGTTACAATGATGGATTCATACAATCATTTGCCATTCGTGCTGGGCGATAACGATGGTGCTGCTTTGTGGCCATCGCTGGGCTAGTGCAGAAAATTCAGATCAGATGTCACCATCGGAAGCAGCATCTCTATCATTAGAAGAAAATGCGGTGATTACTGTCTTTGCTTGCATGTAGGATGCAAATGATTGCATTAGAATTATTAATTGTTTATCGAAAATAATATATTTTCTACTACCTACTGACCGGCGAACTTTGTCTCGCCAAAATGGATCAATTTTTTAAATATAATTTTACGCGTCCACAATATATCTAGAAAACAAATAAGTTCTTCAGATGCAGAATTTTAAAATTCCATGTAAATTGTAAGAAAAACCATTTCAGGAAGATTTCAGATTGAGTTTTGATTTGCAAAGCAGTCCAATTTCACTTAACTTTTTCTTCGTAAAAGAAGAAAAAACGAATATAAGCAAAATTGGCTGTCTATTCTTGAGTGATGCTCGGTCGTACAAATGCAACTTTGTTTTATATAACATAAAAAGACTTTCTATTATTTTTTTATTTCCAAAAAATGTTGGTCCCAAGAACCTTCCCAATGCGCCTCTTCAATATTCATGTATCTATAAGATGTTAATCCCATTGATACATTGATCTGATATTGACCTCAAGTAAGGCGTCTGCGTCTCGTACTGACTCGACCCGAAGATGTCGAGCAAGTACGAGACATCAAGACGGCCTACTGTTGAGGTGAAATACGTATCTGTCAAGATACAATAATGGTGGAATCAATGGATGGTATAAACTCGTCTTATGACAAGTGAAGACATTCCACTAAAAGCTCAAAATAATTTTCTTAAACTAATTGCATCCAAACGTCCTTGTTTTGAAATTATCCGACAAACTAGATGATTTCCTGCAAGAACCATTTGGCATACATTTGCTAAAACATACTCTTTGCATATAAACGATAAAGACGGATCCAAAATAACATCTGAATGTTCCTTAAATGCTACCAAATCCAAAATAGTTAATGAGATTCCATAAAGAATAATTTATCGATCCATAACTAAGCTAAAATTTAGCAATTAATTGGGAAATATGTTCCATTAACAATTGGCCAGAAAACAATACAATTCTTGCTATTCTCGAAAATATGACAATGATCATAAATCTTTGGAAAATGATCCATAAAAACTTTTCAAAATATTTCAGTAATATGATCCATAATTTTAGTCATATGATCCATAATTCTCATTTGATCCTATAATCTCTGTTCAAATGATCCAGTTTTGGTGATATGATCCATAATTGATAAATGATCCATAGATTTTATAAAATGTGGATCAATTAATATAGTTTCATTGGCCTTCTTCTAGCATATGCGATCATAATCAAAATTATGGATCATATGGCTGAAATTATGGATCATCATCAGGATATAAATTGCGCAAATTTGAAATTTTATAGATCAATATATAGTTTTTATGGATCATTTTTCAAAGTTTTATGGATCATAAAAATATTCTTTATGGAATCTCTCGAACTATTTTATGGATTTATGGTAGCGTTTATGGAACATTCAGATGTTATTTATGGATCGTTTTCATTCTTTATAGATCGTTTTTCCACATTGAAAGGTGCAAAGTAAGGGCTGCTCTAAATTTTCAGCATTGTCTGCCGCGCCTTCGCTACTGTGGTTGCCCTTGCGTCTGTGCGTGAATCAAAATTGTCGCGCGCGCTTTAGGGCCGTACTAATACTACGTATGCAATTTTCTGGGTTTTTCAATCGCCCCTCCCCCATGTAAGAATTTTCCATACAAATTTTTTTATTTATATGGAGGTAAGAAAATAGCAAAACTCTCTCCCATAAGTGCTTACGTTATATAGTGCATGACCCCTAAGTAGTATTTTTTTTGTTCATTACATGAGACTTTCAGCCATGGGCTTGCTCGTCCTGTCGGAAAAACCACTAAGTAATAGTAAAACATCATTTTATTCGTTTCAGTTGCTTTTTACAATGTTTTTACATTTTAAGTTTTAGTTTTATTTTAATTATTTCTAAATTATTACTTTGAGTTAAAATCGAATATTTCTAATGGCCTTGAAGTGGCGCTGGCTTTTTATAAATTATAACCAACCTAATCCTACACTTTTACTACTATTTACACAATTTGATAGCCTAACGTGGGAACAAATCCCAACCATGGTTGCTCCGAGGATTGCAACGGACCTTGTGCTTCCTTCGACACTTCAAAGCGTTCGTCGAGTGTTTTCATCTTAGCCAGACGATGGACCTTAGAATTTCGAGTCCTGGGAGGGTTGTCAAAATTATCCGGTAGTATTTTCTCTTAATTTTTCAAAGGATTTGTATTTTTTTCATGAATTAATTTGAAAGCGCAATCAACAGCAAAACATGAAAGCTTTGATTGCAGTACTCAAATTAATTCATGAAAAATGTTACTTAGGACCTTTTGTGCTGGAGATTTGTTCTGTACTCGCTGGAGTTCGGATGATGAGTATTAGCAGCTCCCAGACGGCATGCCGTATTCGATTACAGGGAGGAGATTTGTAGTGACACAAGCTTTATTCTTCAGGGGACAATGACGACGGTGGTTACACTTTGTCACCGT